>NW_010167158.1:42613-56262 GCF_000695765.1 Mesitornis unicolor
GTTACAGCAGTAAAAGCAGTTTTAGAGGAATTTTTAACCTAGAATTTTATAAAGTTTTAGCTGCAATGTGCATTTAAGACTCAAGGAGAAAAATCACTTACCACATGTTGGAACATCTTCTTCAGCTGATGAGGTCTGTTCATCTGTTGATGGCTTTTTCTTTCCTAAACCAATGATCTTTGTTATTTTTTTCCCTGTTACTTTAGTCACAGTGCCCTTGGCTTCTGATTTTGAACTTTTTTTCCTCTTCACTATTGAGAAAGCAAAAGTGTGTATTTTAGTGTGTTTCAATTAACCAATGAATAGAGAGAACCTGAATAAAAATAGTAGTTCAGACAAATAATCCTGTGCAAGATGAACATTTATACAAAATTTGCAGACTGCAATGAGATAAACATTATATGCCCCCTCTAATGCAGATGCCTATAAATAAGCTCTGTGCTATAAAAATCATGGCATTCTGAAGGTTAAGAAAAACAAAAATCAAGCTTCTAATTTCATTTATTCTAATCAAGCTGAAAGTCTCTTTCCACAGCAGTCATCATCTAATTTATCAGTATGACTGAGGTGCCTGCATATAAATTTAACTAACTCATATACACAAGAATAAAAATCCAGCCAGATGATCCTTCATTATTCCTAAACATTTACCTCAAAATAGTTCAACAATTAAGTACGTGAAAAAGACAGAATATGCCTGCCTAGCAAAAATACTCCTGCCATGTACAATTAGGTTAAAGTATCTTATCACAATAGACCTTTTAGAAAGACAAGATTTGTAAATTAACTACTAACAGTTAAATTAGCGGGATCAGGATAAGCATTCAGTGGTTAGAAGTTGGCACTTGTTATCATGAGGGCTTGGAAAGAAAAAGCTCTGCTGAAAAAAAGGTGTTTTGCTAACATCTAGTCAATGCTTCCATTAAATTAAAATAATACTAATAATATTACGGCTCTGTGCACTGAGGCACATTGACCTGCTGAATGTAACATGGTGAGGGCTGTGGATATCATTTTTAGAAATGCCTACTTGACTAAAGTCCTAACAATTTTAAAAAAAAGTTTGTAAGATTAAACAGAATCAGAAAAAAGACCTTTTATTACCAAAGCAGAACAAATGAAATAAAGTTTCAGAAATGGCATTCAGTGGCCTAATTTGGATTCCATCAACAGAGCAAAAGTCTCTATATTAACTGACAGGGCAGCAAAAATATCCATCACCTTGTCCTGATACATGATTTTGATGAAAAAATACATTTAGGAGAATTACTGATTGAGCTGCTGTAACTTCATCCCTGACATATCAGGGGACATTTGGTGGTTACGGACTTGTGTAAACTGAGGGAAAAAGAAAGGACAAAATGTTCATATGAGAAATGAGCATATGAATTGATGAACAGGGAAGAGAAATGCACAGAAAATGGAGAAGCTGTTTGGGACTCACAGTGGGATAATTTATCATATTTAGTTTAATTATTAAGAATCGTGGAACATTATCTAGAAATTGTATCTGTAGCCAAGACTGTACAAATTTGTCACCTGCTGCACGCAGTGCTGAGGGGAAAAGGCTGATTTTACAGCATGGATAGCTGTTGGCCAGCAAACTCTGATACAGCGCGTGTGTGAGCAAAGGTCTAATTCTCTCTTCCTAAAGGAAGCGAGTTAACAGCTGGTATTGTGCTTTCCAAACATGCAGTGAGCTCCTGCGTTGGAAGGAGGAAGGGGACCCATCCCATCTGTTCATGTCACCCCCTGCCTGAGGAACACCCGACACCTGCCCACAGACAGGTTTCTGTCCCACACGGCAGCAGCCAATGGTCGACTGTGGCTGTTGTGGGGAGGAGATCGAGAACATTGAAAAAAGCCAGAGACTGAGAAGAACTCATCTCTCTGAGACAGAAGCTTGAAGGCAGCAGTTTCAGCAGCACAAATGGATGGCCAAATAAGCCCATTTCAGTGCTCTATTTGTTTTTTCTGTCCTATTTTCCTACTGCAGCTTTATTCTCCTGCAGAACTGAGAGGCAGCAGAAACAAGGCCTTCATGACTTAATCTTTTCAAGGCTAAAGAATATGCTGATTGCCTGACTGCCAGTGATTTTTGTCACAAAAGCCTTTTCTTCTCATTTCGTTCCCCACAGCAAAACGAGCAGCTGGTTAAGAGGGAAGGAGGGGCTGGCTGGTGGGTGAGGACTAGAGATGAATGTTCCCTAAAGTCTCTCTTCCCACGTACTCCCTTAAGCATTTCCTATCCACTGTTTAAAAAAAAAATAGTGTAACATAATCCTTAAAATGATGCTGGGGATATTTTAATTTCCTTGCAGTCATTGATGTCTACTATTTTTACTGCTACATATTGAAGGTCACAACTTTCAAAAGCAACTGGTATTTTTAATTACTCTCCTTGAGACATCTAATCTGGGCTGCTGCACCATTATCATGTATCCCATGGGGTACCTGAGCCACCAGGCACTTTTGGACATCATGGACAACAAAACTTTTGGGTCACAGATGTTTCTCAGCATGTTTCAGAGGCTAAAACAGTGTCACACTTTTTGAAAGCTTAGTAGAAGATTTTATAGGGTGAAATCTAACCATGTACCACAACTTTTAGAAACCACAAAACCTGACATTGTTCCATACTGTTGGGTATGTCAGAGATCTGTATAGTCAGGAAATGCTGGAAAATGACCCAGAGAGAAGATAAAGGAAATGAGCCAAAAGACTAGACAGCACTGGCACCAAGGCCAGTATTGACATTTTCTTCACTGCAGCTCACATTACCCAGCAGATGCACAAAAATGTCTTATCTAAACAACAGCAACGCTATATGGCAAGTTAAAGTCACAGAATTTCTTCCACTTTATGAGGTGGGGAGGAAGGGGATGGGGAAGAGAGCATAGAGGTTGAGTTTTTTAGATATAGCTCTAACAAAATATCCCTGGGTTTGGGATGTGCAGATATAAGGAAGATAAAACATGCATGACTCCAAAGTAGCATATGTAAAATTATATACATATATACTCACAAACCCCCTGATATTACATGATTATGCACATTTTAGTACGCTAATATAAATAAGAATACATAATAGTTTACCTATAGATATATGTGTATACATACACATATATATACACACTGTGTATGCATTTGCATACATACACATACATAAAATATGCACGATTCTTTCCATCTAGCATTCAATGACAACTTTTTTACTTAGAAGCTATACACCCACTATTTATTTTGCCTCTATACATTTAATTGCCTATAGTGGTTGCCCAAGCTCTGAAAAACTGTACTTTTGAACGCTCAAAAAGGCTAAGTCAACATTTCTATATTCTGGTTTGTTATAGTAATTATATTGATTTTACCTGCACAACAACAACATCAAATGCTTTCTGTTACTGCAGAATTTTAAGGATTCACTCCTGACATAAATTGTTTTTTTAATGAAACTGTATCATAGTAAAAATTTTCAAAAGCAATACTACCTATTTTTAAAACACAAAACCAAATCTATTTCACTATCTCTCCAAATACACAAATATCACTTTTGATATCAAAATTATTATCAATTTATTGTGATATTTGTATCAAATACAAATTATTTACACCAAGCATCTTTGCATGTGGGACGTACCTTGTTCTTTTCCATTGCACACGGTAGTGATGCCATTTTCCACAGCACCCTCCCCATCTGAGCTTGGCCTCTCAGATGACAACTTCTGCAGGGATAAAGAAGTTAGTAAACATACAATGTTGTCACCTTCGCCAAATGAAGTGTCATGAGTCAACTTAAAAGTATGCTTATTGTGAAATAAAACACATTTCAAGCTCTCATTTGCTTGGAACACAAATAGAAAATAGTGAAAAATTCTATTTTGGAGGGGTTTTTTTTACATTGCTGTATAGGCTTTAGAAAAGCACAGGAACTAGAAATAGCTCTATACTTGAAAGTATAGTCAAAACAGTGAAACAATTATAATTCAACATCTTTTATTTCACAATATATTTGTAATGAACTTCTAGACTCTAAATGCTGCTGTTTATTAATCTGCTAAGCAAAGGTCAGATAAGAATAATTTTAAAATAATTTCTTTAAATAATGCATCACATATGCATTAACAATTACAACTCATCAGAAGATAGTGCATAGCTACATGTTGCTTCAATACTTTCAGTACATGAAAAAAAAGGGGCTTTTGAATTTGAATTTTTTAGAACCAATTATTCTGTAATGGTTGTATACAAGATACAGGACGAAGCAGTTTAGAGTCTATGTCAGAAGAGTTTTGGTAGCCATATTACACATGAGTGGTGAAGCCATGAAGAAGATGTAAAGATTATTGCAAAAAGAAAACAATGAGCAGCTTTGCTATACTTTTTGGGGGGGCATGAATTTTAGAAAACAACTATTTTATGACACTTTTAGTTACATTTTTATCATGCAGGTGTGTGCAAGCACGCAAACACAGCAGCTTTTGCCTTGTGAAATCAGGAGGTCTGAGCTGTCATGGAACATGCTTTGCTCTCGGTTTCCCAGGTGCAATGCAATGTAATGCTACTGACAGTAGTGTCCTTCCACCATGGGGGTAGAAATTGCCCTCAGGAAATTTGGCGATGCAACCTTTGCCAGTGGGACTTTTAAGCAAGGCCCTCAGAGTGGTCTGCTCACATGGATGCCTTTTTACATGGAAGCCTTATCAGGCTTAAATCAGTGCTGGTAATGTACTGATCATTCACTGCAGGGAGGTTGTTCTTCCTAATTCTTGGTCTCATATCCTGCTTAGTCAAGGCAGCAGAGACAACCCCATGTGAAGAGCCAAGATTCTGTGTTGAGGCATGAATGCTTGAAAGGGTCTGCCAAAACAGTAACCTCAGCATGCCCATGGAGCTCTTCAAGAACTAAATTCTCAAAAATAAGACTTTCCCTTAAAACTTGCTTACAACCTTCAGCTATTCTTCCCTGATGGTCGTATCCATGCTGGCTCTTTGCACTTGACAGAAAGCATCTTTGTATCACAGCACAAGGATCAGAGTTGCTCAGTCTGCACCCTAAATGGCTAAAGAGAAGCTGCTAATGGATACAAGCCAGTCTGCTGGTTGGTTGTAACCAAATGAATAAACATGGCAGAAGCCTTAATTCTTAACTTTTAATTCCTTAATTCTGTAGGAAGTGTGCAATATTCAAACAAACAAAACCAACATAGGGACTAATAGTCTAAAAGAGTACCACAAATCAGTAAAGTTATTGAAGATCGCCCCAGAAAGTGGTCTAACATGAAAAGTTAATGCATGAAATCCAGAAACTACATTCAATTTCAGCTTTGTGGTCTGAACATTCCCTAAACCATGCAGCGTCTAGCAGTGCCTCTATAATAATTACAAGGAATTCTGCCTTCATAATTTTGATAACTTCACCTTTTCCAGCTCCGTCTTGTGCACTGGAGAACTAGACAACGGCCCGTCAGAGTCTACTGCTCCCGTACAGTTGCTGCACACATCTTTTATAACCTTAGGAGACAAGGCAAAACTTATTAATTACTCATAAAATACAATTCAGAGAAATTACATATGAATGTGAAGGGAGATGGGAAGGAGAATCCCGCAGTCATTTACTAGGCTGGCAGGTGTCAGGCAGGCTGACAACCCACCACCACCTTCTCCACGTTGCCTACACAAGTCGCTTCATCTACAACCTGGAGGAGACAATGTCTAGAGGTGGAAGGTTTCAGTTTCTAGACATTGTAAGCTCCAAGGCTCTCCTGAGTACAGAAACCAATCAGCGCTGCTCATTTCTATGTCCTAGTTTTGCAATACAGACTCAGCTGACACCATCAAATTAATTTCATTATTATGATGAAAAAGTGGGATTAAATCCAAAGTCCCGCATGTCAAAGGGCAAGAATTTTGCATAACACATGACCCAGCTGCTCATTTTTTGCTATGGGAGAACTAATGAAGTGCTGATCGACTTACAGTTAATACTGCACAGTAGTATTTTGTGGTATTTTTATATTATACTTGCACATTGATATAAAGGTATAGGTAAAAGTAATTGTAAATATGTTCTTAGAAATGGGAATGGCGCTAAGTGTGCTTTTAAAAAGTTAAAGAAAATTTCAGAACCTGGAATTCACTGTGACTTTGACAGAATTTTAAGAACTTCAAAACCTGAAACTATAGAAATGTAAGAATACGTAATAAGTAAAGACTATTGATGATTCCCTATGGACATAATTAAGTTTTTTATCTCTCTTGAGGTTACCACCAGCCCATTATCAGTCTGAAATTGCTTCTGCTGACGAGAACAGGTCCCAGCTCTCTATCCAGACTCATGCTGAGGAGGTGCTGAGCTCTACTCCACTGATTACAGCAATGCAGCCATGTGAGGACAGCAGAGCCAAGCGAGCTAAGGAAGAAAGGCATCCTGCTCTGCTGGAAACATTACTGCTGGACATGCAAACTTTCCCCTTTACATGTACACATACGTGTTTACATATCCAGCTCCTCCCTTCATGCTGTTTACAGCAAGCCCGGCTGGCAGAGAGGAAGATCTGACCCGAGAAATCTCAGTTCCAGGGAAAATAGCAATTAGTTTACTGTCCAAATCCAGACTTCTCTCAAGGAGGGAAAAAGCAAAACAACAAACAACGTGTTTTCAGTTTTGAACTGAAGAATGTTGATGTGGAAGCCATTAATGAGCTAAGGATGGCACCAAACAGTTCTTTCACAGCACTGAAGTGTTCTTTACGGGTAAAGCTAAACAACTCAAATGGTTATGGGCTTGCGAAGACCATAGTGCTAAAATTCATGAGCACATCATAAATTACAGGTGCTATACGCCATAAAGAAAGAGCGAGCATCAGCCCCATTTTACAGATGGAGTACTCAAGAACAAAGGAAAATCACTCACAGAATCACAGAAGCACAGAATCACAGAACGTTAGGGATTGGAAGGCACCTCAAAAGATCATCTAGTCCAATCCCCCTGCCGGAGCAGGAACACCTAGATGAGGTTGCACAGGAAGGCGTCCAGCCGGGTTTTGAATGTCTCCAGAGAAGGAGACTCCACACCCTCTCTGGGCAGCCTGTTCCAGTGCTCTGTCACCCTCACTGAGAAGAAGTTTCTTCTCAAATTTAAGTGGAACCTCCTGTGTTCCAGCTTGTGCCCATTACCTCTTGTCCTATCATTGTTTGTCACCGAGAAGAGCCTGGCTCCGTCCTCGTGACACTCACCCTTTAAATATTTATAAACATGAATGAGGTCTCCCCTCATTCTCCTCTTCTGCAAACTAAAGAGACCCAGCTCCCTCAGCCGCTCCTCATAAGGGAGATGCTCCACTCCCTTGATCATCTTTGTAGTCCTACACTCACTCAATGTCACCTAAAAGAATTTAAGCAGAGCAGGGAAATGAACCTAAATTTTATTTCTGAGCTAGCATCTTAAAACACTTCCCTGTGTCTTGTCCCAGAAACATAAGCACAGTATTTCATGGCACCTGGCATGCTTTGTAACAGAAAATTTAGACGTATCTGTTGCAGAGCATTTGCACCTCAGAATTAAACACAGCCCTAAATTCCCTACAATAGTAAGAATTCATGTGTGTTGGTTTCCTTTCCCGGTCTTCAGTTTGGTGTAAACACACTGGTGTTTTCTTCCTAGAGTAATGTGTCCATACAGCTTCTGGGAACATTAATTTCTGTCTCGTGCATGACCCTGATTCAATGGCTCATGTTTTCAGCATCTGCTCACACCACACAGTTAATTTTGGCAAAGGCAGATAGAAATGGGAGTTGCAGACAGAACAGAGGGAGATGATTTGGCAGCACTAACTAAATAGTATGTGCAAAGTCATGCACTCAAGTAAATCCGGTTCTTATCATACCTCACATATTTAAGGAGAAACTAAAGTGTTTAATTGGTTTGTAATTAAATTTTGATTAAAAAAATGACATACAATCAAATGGAAGTTTGTGGCCAGATTTGAAGTAATTGCATATTCAACACTTCATTTGAGTTCAAGAGGTTCACTGGCAAAGACTTGCTCATCACCTTCTATGCGCAATATGACTGTACTCGATGCACAGCGTAAAACTCACACTTCTACAGCTCACCAGGATGAAATGCCTTTAATATATAATGGTTGCCTGGATGTGCTCTCTATAATTACGTTTGCAGACAGCTGCCATTATAAATGTGGTTTTCACATGCTTATAGCTTTAACTCAAAATTTCAAGGATAAAACATTCCACCAGTGTTGCCAACTTGCATAATTTCAATCACAAGACTCAGAGTTCTTGTCAATTTTTTCTATGTTCCACCTCCTGGAATCATATGAAAACAAAAAGATCACTATTTTCATTTAAAAATAGTTGTAAGCGAGAATGGGGAAAGGTCAGAAAACTTTTATCCATTGCAATGAAATGTGAGAAAATATGAATAAATGTATTTCAATGGTTCCAAAACTAGAAAGGAAATAAAAGGAATCCCCAAATGTGTTATTTTTAATAAAATGGCATAATCTGGAAGACTGTACTGAGAATACTTTGCAGTGGTGCATACTCCATTAATAGCTTAAGTTTTCCCACACATTAAAAAAAGGAAATAATTCTCTTTTTCTTACCACAAATGCCTTTGTACATTACATATACACATACACAGGGTGATCTGCCAGGAAAATCAAACTGAGATCATCAACAGACTATGTATGCAAACACTTGAAATATATGAACAAATGTAATCAGAAAACTGAAGACTTTTCATTTCTTTGGATAGCCTCAAAACTAAATACATTTAAAATAATCTTCTGTTATTCCATCACTAGAATTTTAAATATCACAATTACCATTACAATGTCACAATTAGCAGATGTCAGAACTGCCTCTTTTAAATTGCAGACCTGGAAAAGGTTTGTGCAGCCTGAACTATATTGTTATTCCTCATTTATTTTATAGAAAGGTCTTGAATCCCCAGCAGGATCAGGATATATATCGGTGTATGGCATTGGCTGCAGTGACACGAGGAATAGACGGCAAGTATTTGCAGGTACAAAGCTGGAAAGATTCCCTGCCCCAAGCCACTGACAGTGATGGGTGAAGTCAGTGGAATTTCTGCCACGTGGTGCGTCTGGAGTATTTCTCTCTTTAAAGCTATCTTACTACATAAGCACTAACATTTACTAGAAAACCTTCATACCTGCACTCACACACAATTTTCTATAATTCTCATATCTTGTTTTAAATTACATATCATGACTGGAGGCAAAATACTTGTCCTACTTTTATTCTTTCTACATGCAAAGTCAGAAGAATCAAATTAGATTTTTCCAGCTACCTCCAAAGATCCAGGCTTCAGCTAAGCTCATGGGCTATGCAGTAAAGCAGAAAGCCAGCTGCTTGCCAGCCAGACCCTGCCACACAGAAACCCAACAAATACGGAGTAAAAGTACTAAATTTGTAGTTGCTTCCTTGTGGTTTATCTTTTTAGGACCTGAAAATCTTTCCAAATTTGAGAAGCTTGCAGACTTTTCTCCTGGTGGACACTGTGGAGTAAGTCTAAGCTAGAGGCTGAGTGATGTGAGGGATGTGATGACAGCATCTCGTCTCATCTCGTGTTTTCATGAAACTCCCAGGAGAAGCTCACACACAGAATATTGATTAAGTTCAAAAGTGATTAGGCTGAAAGATGACAGCCTGACTGCACGTTTGCTTCATTTCTGAATGTAGCCAGGCTGGAAATCCATGCAGCCAACCCACGCCCCTGTTCCCATCTACCCACATGTTTCGCAAACACAGGAATTGCTAGAAATGGGGCGGGCTGAGTCCCCTGTCTCATCTCTGCTGCTTAACTCTGAAGATAAGAATATGGTAAAGCTGCAATCTGCTTATGCACAACACAGCAGAGGGAAAGCGGTTTGGCTTCAGACATTATCTCAGTATTTCTCATTCCTGAATCAGTTCTTTTCCAGTGCTGGAAGAGTACTGACTTTCTAGGGCTGTGTGTCATTTTGGCATGACTAACTTCTCATTTTCTCTTTCTTTTGGATCCTTGAACACTACACACATGCACATACACAATCTCCTCCTCCTCAAGAGAGCACCAAAACTCTCTTAGCATTTTGTAGGAAAGAAATGCCCCAAGGTGTTTACCTAGATAAGTAAGCAAAAAAGCAGGAATTGTTCACATCATAGCCTGTGCTTTAAGTGACAAAAAGAAATTCCTTGTACCTTCTTTATTGGAAAACAACATTCTCAAGCATCTCCTAGCCTGAAAAGATTCCTTTTTCTTCCTTATTGCCATTTGTCTGAGCAAAGTGGGGATGAGATTCTAGCAGACTAGCAGCCAGCAAGCCTGCCTTTAGTGCCTGTATATCCCCTTAAAATTACTTTTCTGACATATTCAACCAAGACAACCCCTATATCATTTCTCCTGCATTACTCCACTGGATCGGGCAGAGTCCAGGGAAGGAGGAGCTGGGCGGCTGGAGAGGGCATCGCTGGTGCAAGAGCAGAGGTACACTGTGCAAGGGGTGATACATCCCCAGCCCAGGCGGTGCAGAGATGCAGACCCCACTTCAGGCTGTTAATCTGAGCTAGGTATGATTTAAATAATTTTCTATCCAAAGCTGTAAGTAGAAGAGAGGAGGAATACCACCTCATGATGAAAGTGAGTGATCAAGTCTCAGCCATCCAAGGTTCTGCTCTGAGATCTGCTACAGCTTGCATTTGTTATTTTAGCCAGGAACTTAAAGAAAACTTACTCCTGAGAAAACAAGCAAATAGGATGTTTATGCTTCTGTATTCCCTGTTTGTTTTTTTTTAAGTTTACACATGCATCTGCTCTTTTAAAGCAACATTGTCTTCCGTGGTGCCGGTCACACACACACGCCAGGATGGGGTCCTCGGGCTCTGTCAAAGCACGCTGACAGCAGTCCTGCAGGCTGGTCAAAGTTCTCACTTGCAGCTCAGCCATCACATCTCCAGGTTATGTCTCAAATCACACGCAAACATACTGACCTTTGAGACAAAACCAGCTCTTTGAGGCAATGGGGGTGTAAGTCCTGGGACGTTTAATTTAGTTTGCAAAACCTTCAATGAGAGAAATGAGAAAAATTCTTCAATGGAGAAAAAACCAAGCCTGACTGTTTTGGGACACAGTATGTTCCTAAAGTTACTTACAAAACGACAAACACTATATGGAAATCTCTTGTACTGAGCATGCATCCCCAAACACACTTTTTCCAGTCAGTTTTAAGGCACAATCATTCAGCAGTTGACTCTACTCAGCTATAAAATGGAGATAACAACCTCTTTGGGGAACATTACTTAAGCCAAGAAAGTAATGTTTGAAGTGTTTTGAGATCTCTGGCTGGAAATTCCCATAGAAAGTAAAACTAGCCACACAATGTTTACAGTTACAAGCTCAGTTCTGTGCTGATTTAAACTAATAAAAGAAGAGCTCTGTCAGTAGTTTATTCTTCAGTAAAACTCCGTCCACAGTAAGATTGGAGTCCAGAAGTTACTTGACTTCCCTCACTAAGCTCAGGGCAGTGAAAAAAGAGAAGTTTCCAAAGACTTTTATGAGAGACAACATGCAGTTATCAGAGATGGAAACTCCGATTAACAGCCCCATGGAGAGTGTTGCAGGGTCTTTGGATGACTGGATACAGTCACAACCTTGATTTGCTTCTCTCTTCAGGGCAAAAAAAATCCTTCTTATTACAACAAACTCGGAACTGAGTGAACACTGTCAAAATGATAGATGCAGAAATGTCTACTTATGCCTGAAAGATTCACTGCTCAATTATAGATCCTCAACTGAAGACACTGTTGTAAAATGGCTGCACACCGTAAAATGAAGGAAAGTTAACAAAGGGTGCCTAACCGAAGGAAAATTAAAATCAAGGCCAGGACTCCAAAATGATAGATTACATCTCATGCACCATAAATCAGAAATACATTTTTGTAGAAGCCAATCCTAAGAGGAAGATAAGGCCTTGGGACCAGACACCATGACCATTTACTTCTTCTACCGGTCTACAAGCAGCTACTTCAGAACTTAATTTCTTTGGCATCCATTTTTAATATTAAGAGCAGTTTTCTGTGGCCTAGTCTGAAAGTTCTGCACACAGAACACATTCATCTGTATGAATCAAGCCACTAAACAAGCTTCTTCTTGTAATGTCATGTTCTTAGTAGTCCTTTATTTTTAATGCAGTATTTCCCAGGGATACTGGAAAATAAATGTAGTTTCAACCAGTCCATTGGATCTTCTGAGACAAACGCGCAGATTTAAGACCTTACTTGACCACAAAAGCACAAAAGTGCACACAGATGCACACATACTCAAGTGCGCATGGAAAAAGCTCATGTTTGGGTCAGAGTGTGTAACTGCACACATTTTTTCATGTACATTTTTGTGGGAACATTTTAGGACTCAAGTCTGGAAAATTCCACCACTTTCTGTTGCACACCATATTACTGCTATGAGCTCAGCTCTAGTCTGAATTTATACCAGTTACGCTCCTTGCTTTGAAAGCTTGACAGGCTCTTTGGTGACATCAGCTATCTTTTTTTCATCAAGCATTTCTTAGCTGGTAAACTTGAAACTCCCTTTGTGGTTTCCAGTCTAGACTTCAATTTGCACTAGGTTTATCAGCTGGCTTTTTTGGTGTAATCTTTACAAAAAAGGTCTAAGATATTCTGAATTTATTTTGCACTTGTCTTCCAATAGATACTTTGAAATTATTTGCTTAAGTAAATGTATTTTATACCAATTACCTCTGACTTTAAAAAACAACAAAAAACCCCACAAAAAAACTGGTTTCGTTTTCATGGGAAAATCCAGCCTCCAAAGTAATTTTGAGCTTTTCAGGCTCAAAAGTAAAGCTTTAATTTGACACTTACTCATGTGTTCATGAGAAACCATTGTTCCTGAGTAATAACCTGGCACCACTAGCCAGTATTGGTATAGTACCTTTAACAGAGTAGTGATCTTCTGATTTAAAAATGTGTTTGCAGAGACCTTCCTCATTGTCAGTCTCTGAATCTGCCTATTTTGGTAGCTACAGAAATCACACATAGGTGATTTGACTCTGACTGACAGGCAGGTAAAGCTCCAACTGTTTCTCCCAAGACAAAGCACTCATCTCTTTCTAGGTATAGAAACTTCCTACACAAAGCCAGACAAGATTTTCAGATGCTCATTTTAGGTAAGACTTGATGAGCAAAAAATAATGATTTCCACAGTAAAAAAACTACCAAATTAAATTTTTATACGTTTTTAAAAATACAAAAAAATAATGCTTTTTTTCTAGCAAAGCTATACTTCTTAAAAACATTGTAGCTGTTGCAAAAGCTGCACAGGCCATTTTTGGTTAGCTGTTTGACAGCAGTTTGCACTGTACAGAGCAGAGTGCTGCAGCGGTGCTGAGGATCAGGAAGTTGAGCATACAGTAGTGCTGCCATGTACTTGAAAGAGTTTTTATTAATAGAGTGCTCTGCAGCATGAAGGAACTGAATAAAATGCTGTCAGACTGTCTCCAAATGCTTTGCAGATAACACAGTGTCCAGCCATTCACCCTCGGCACACACAACTTTGTTAACATGCAATTGTACAAAATATTTTTCTTTTTTTATTTAAGTAG
>NW_010167158.1:56293-88328 GCF_000695765.1 Mesitornis unicolor
CATCTGGGACACGGAAATATCTAGCACTGCTCTCTCTGCCTGTGTGTGGAATGCTTTATGTAGAATTTAAAAAAAAAAAAAAGCAAAAGGAAAACAATCTTTATGAAAGAAAGTCTGATAAATGTCAGTGGTTTCAGCATTAATAACCCAAGTTTAGAACAACACAGGAAATAATGATGCAGTTACTATGATCTAATTACAGCGGAATTCCCTTGGAAAAGAATATGACTTACGAATTCCTCCTCATTCCAATCAGTGTTTTTGAAACTCTAGGTGAGTTAATGGGACACTTGGATGGATCTTAAAACTTAAAACAAGATACTGATGTTAGAAGAAGCCTAACAAACACACGGCTGTGATTAGGTTCTATAACAAAAGCAACAGAGAGAGCACATTTTCTAAGCTAAGATACAAATTCACAGTAAAACCAAACACAAACCCACACACAAACTGCAAACCCCCAAAAGGTATATTGCAAATATTGTGAAATAGGAAATCACAGATTAATTTTCCATTTAGTAAATTAGCTCACAGCAGAACTCATACCTCTTAATCTGAATTTTATGCCTCCCCGTTCTGCAGAAAAACTCTCTGCCATCAGGAAATTCCTATGTGTTTAATTTGATTGCATTTGGAAAAACACAATTTATTCTTAGAAAAATAAGTACCATGTAAGTTTAGATCAGAGCACAGCATGCAGAATGCCTGATGAGTCTTATGCCTTCATACTTTTACATGCATTTAAAAGGCTGGATTGCAACGTCTTAAAACAAGCTACTGAAACTGCAGCAGTAGTTTCCCACACTACTTCACTGACCTCCACATTCGAGACTGGCAAAGTCCAACATAAATACTAGTAATCTGGTTAGGATCTAAAACTGTAGCCCTTGCATTGGGATCTTCCACGTTTGCAAACACTGAACAGAAAGGAGTGGAAGATGACAAAATCCCATTTCTCAGAAGTCTGCATTCCCAGAACCAACCATAACAGATGATATCCTGCTAAACCTGGATTAGCAAACTTGAATTGACTTCAGAAAGATGAAAAATTTTTCTTCATCCAAAGCAATTCAAACAGGTATCCCCTCAGAGATCCTTCTTTTTCAAATGGTGACTGTGGTGTTGGTATGTCTAATTTTCGCAGGGTAGACTATGGCAGCTATGCATACACACCACTCCGAAAAACATCATGGGTGCCATCCTCCTCCAGCTCACTCCCAGTGTGCCCTAACCACCAAAATTTGCTGGAGAATAAGCTGGAGAGGAAGATGGAAGGGAATTTGCCCCCTCTCCTGTTGGTGCCAGATTACTGGGCAATTTTCACTGAAAACCATATGCAGCAGCAGCAGCTGTGTAATACTCAGAGCTTCTGTTTGCCCAAGGAGTTGCTTTGAGTCCTGAACATTAAGCCTGTATTTCTGATGTCCCAACTTAAGATGGGATTTAAGTGGTCTCTATTTGCCTGGATGTTAATGTCTGCATCTAAGTTTTTAACAGCAACTGAGCAGGCAATGGAGGCACTTTGTGGGTGGAAAACCTCCTGGTCAGAAATCCCCCCTCACCTTTAGCCACTGTTCCGCCTGCTCTTTGCTCTGCACTGCCAGAACCAGGGCATCTGCTCCTTGGTGTGAGATTTTCAGTTCATGCTTCTTCTTTTTGCTGTCTTTGGGAATGTACGTGATACTGCAGTCATTCAGGAGCAGCTCCATCTGGGGCTGCTGGTCCTTGGAACTTTTGTAGCACTAAATAAATGAAACACAAATTCAAAAGTTAGATACCTTTCTGAACCTTGGGGGAAAGCTGTTGTTATATAGAAATACTATTTTTTACATTTTAATCTTTTCCACGCACCCCTTTACCACATACCACGGAGTTCAGCCAACACCAGCTTTGCTTTGCTCCTCCTCATCCCCTCTGTAAAGCAAAATGACTTCCAGACTGACATTAATAGCCATCTTTTATTGCAGGACAGGTACCACATATGGAGAGCATTAAGCTTCTCTGCATTATCCTCATGACTCAATCATGACCTTGATCAGGTAGGAAGAGGGTAAATTAGGGTATCTGTTCACATGTAGCAGAATAAACTTGTACAGTTAATGACTTTAAAGCCCAGATGTTTACCCTGCCCTCCAGCAACAGCCCAGTGTATCAAGGCAAATTTACATCAGTGTCTACACACTGCAGTTGCAGACACTGGCATATGCTTTACTCAGTTGCTCTTGAGATAAATACAAAAAATCAGCGAGTGTAAAAAGGAGGCAAAGTCCTGCTTTTTCAGCTAATATAGTTTATCAGTCACTGCTCAACACTGCATAAATCTCCTGGCTAAAACTGTAAGTCTTACCCAATGTTTTTTCCCTCATTAGTGAACGCTGTCAATGAACAGCATTCATCCATTTCATGCTGGATCAGATGACCTGCTCTATGTTTAAACTGGTGATCTAGAGATGAAGGATTCCACATTACATCCCTTGTCCTATGGACCTAGTCCTTATCTGCTAACACATTGGTATAGTTGAGGTTCCTAAAGCTGTCGTAGTGCCAGATTACAGGGCTAAAAGGGTATCTGATAACAAAGACATATCTGATAATAAAGCAGGTATCTGATAATAAAGGCAACTAATTAGTATATGCATACATAGAATAGCTGAGCATAAATGTGAATAGAGAAAAGCACATGAACATTTGTATATTCAAGGCAGTATTCACATCATGATGCAACGGTCAGGAAGACAGTAACTGTTAAAAGTATCTTATAAACACTCAAACTTAGGCTGGGTAAATACAGCCACTCTAAACAGGCCTCTGCAGATCACTCCTAATCCTCCCTCTCTCTCTAACGCCCATTAACTCAAAGTTTCTCTAGCTTTAAGTTTGTAACATTAAAAAAAAATGAGTTTTCAAGCTATGAAATCTGGAAAACATACAACATTAGTCATTTCAAGAAGCAATAAATAGCATATAATTTCCTTTATATTAATTTAAATATTGTATTTATAATTATACATTACTAAAAAGGAATTATTTATATATTAAAGGACTTCAAGTGAAAAATAGTTCCCTACTAAAATTTATTTCTAATGTCTAATTCTAATTAAAATATTTTGGTTTTATGATGACAGCTGCATTTATAACACAAGCAATTACTAATCCCTAAGAACATATATTTGTTTTACTTGCATATCTCATAAGTTATATGTCTAAGTCCTCCTTCAAACAATAAACAAATCTTTTGTAGCTTGGTTGTTAGACTCCTACTGTGACTTTTATTTTCTTAATCCTCATTACAGAATCACCGAAAGACAATCCCTAGAAGGAAAAAAAGCTCTTCAGACCACACATGTGGCTAAAGGAAATGAAAATAGAAAAAATAACATATTTCTATACAGAACAAACACAATTGTAGAAGAAATATTGTGTGACTCCAGAGAAAATGTGTTTCTTTCTTTCTTTTCTTTCAGCTGTTATCAGATGGTCCTGAAATCTGATGTGATCTTGATATATGGTGATAAAAATGTGGAGTAAGGATAATGGCATTATAACAATATAATACAAACTGAACTAGATCCAATATTCTTTTCATCATTTAAATAGGAGGGTACAAAAACTAAATCCCCAGTAACCATTGAAAACTAGCAAATTCATTCCAACTATATTTTCAGAAACCTCTTACCCAGTTTTCCCCTATATCCTGTTATTTCCTATACCGCCATAAGCACAAATGTGCTCGGAAAGTGAACACATCTAAGCTATGTGGTACCAGTGCAGAGCAACAAGGTTCTATGGAAAATGTTCTATCACCTGTTAAGCAGCGTTTAATTTGGGATATTGCAGTGATTATTAGTTACACAACTAGTTACAACTCTTGGAAGCACCAGATAGGAAGACAGGGAGTACCTAAGACTCCAACTTATTTGTCACTGCAAGCATGAGTTCACTTATAATGACACAGAAATGAGTGTTTTCCTCAATTAGGCTCTTTTCAGAAAACAAAAAGACATCTATGAGCAGATTATTTACTAACTCATGGAATCTTTTACTGGTGTCTCCAACCAGAAAGAAACATAACAGATATGCTTAAGGAACAAATACATCCTCTTGTTTCTTTTCTTTCTATAATGCAGCTGCGCATCATGTGAATACTGCATCTGTAATTACTGCAGAACAGATGGCAAAGGTTTAGTTTAAAGTGTATACATTACCATGGCATATGCTGCCAAGTGAATTCTCAGTCTAACAAGGGACTTTTCTCTCCAGCAGTCTGATCCAACAGTGCATACACAAAGCTCCCTATGAGATTTTTGGTCCGCAGGGAATGAAAGATTGGATTTACAGTTTCAGCATTTTTTTTTCCCAAATAAAATATGTTAGAGGCTAATAGGCCAGACTTTCTTTCCAATATCAGGGAATTGCTGGGGTTTAAGCTTAGGTGCAATAAAAATCAAAGTTCTAAGTGGGTAAATGATACACTTATAATTTCAGTGATTCTCTGCCTCTTGGGTAAATCATGACCAAACTCTTTTATAACGTTACTGTAGACTTGGCCACTGTTTGCAGGACATAGTCCAAAAACCAGATTCTTGTAAAAAAAACCCTACCATCTGAAAGGTATAAAGAAAACAGTAGCTAGATAAAGATAAAAATTACCAGTAGTTTGTTTTCTTTGATAACACACAGTAGTTTGGTCCATTGCCCAAATCGTTTCTTTCTAAGGAGGAAGGCACAGATTTTGGCATCCTTCACCAGATCCATAGAGGCCTCCTCAGAAGGCCACTGATGTCTCATTTTCTTCCCCTTTCCATCCTCCTCCTCTTCATCGTAGGATTCATAAGAGCTGCTCATAGCATCTGAGTCATAATCTTTAAGAAAAGCGTAACAGTGTCAAGTTAAAACATTTAGCAATGAAGTGTACCGAAATAACAGAAAATCGCAACAGGGTTAATTTTAAGTTAAGGCTATCGAAAGTCAGCCATGAACAAATTACTGTCTCAGTGCTTAGTAATATCAATACATTAAATTGAGTAAGAGATGCTGTTCCATTATGAAACATTATAGAAGATCCATACCAATACCTTGGGAATTTTAACTGAAAGAATGAGCTGGGAATAAACAGCTAGAATTTTAGGTAGTTTTTTATTATCTTCAAAATATTACTTAGCTGATACCTTCATCTTTTGTAATTCTTTTACAAAGAAACATCTTTATCTTGCCCTATTGCATAATGCAAAATTTAGGCACAGAAATGTCAATATTAGTACAGAGTATTAAGAAACAAACACTGAATATAACAAAGCTCACAAGAGTAAATTATGGGGCGCTATCTACCTATCATTGCATTTCATACAACTCTCAAGTACAGCACCTGCACTGACACAATTAACCCTGAATAGACAATGCTGTTTCTTCAACTACAGACTTTGCTGGAGTTAAAGGCATTCTAATAAAAAAATGTCTTGTTTTGTTAGCCTACACAGTTTAATCCTGCTCTAAGGTTGGCGATGTAATGGCCAGATTCCTTTTAAATCAAACAATCTTTGTTCAGGCCTTTCATTTCCAGCAATGCAATCAACTCTAGCAATCCCCTCAACTACAAAACTAATTTGTCATGATCACACAACCCTCTCTTCCACCATCCGTACTTGCTTGTTTATGTGGGCATGTAAGGAAAGGTCCTCAGATAACACCACCTGAAGATATGCCTGCTTCCCACTGCCACATACATCCACGGATAAGACTTGATTGGAATATTTTCAATAGCTGAAACTTCACCCAAACATTTCAAGTGGACTTTGGTATATTTTTAGGACAGAAAGTGGAAGAAAAATCTCTCATATGCTTTACCTAGGTATGTAGGACATAGTTGAAATGAAGCAAGGAGACCTGGGACAACTGGGAAAAGGACAAGAAAGTAGATTGCTGGAAAGCTCATTCTAAATCAGTTTCTCCTGGTGTGCAGTCAGAATGGGATATACCCAGACCTCACATCTCTGGAATCAAGACTAGATATTCTGATCCTATTTGTGTTTTCACAGAGGGGTATCAAATACTTTATTTTCATTTCAAAGTAAAATGAAAATGAAATTTCAAGCTCTTGAAACTTTTTTAAAAAATTTAATTGAATTGCTATCTTCTGGTCAGTGCTGCTACAGAGTATTGTGTTTGCAGCAGCTCCATATGAGCAAGTGGTAAAAGCCTCAGATATTAATTAAATAAATTGCAGGAAATGCTGACTGAGACTTCAAAGTAGAGGCTGAAATTCTGCATGTCAAATATATACGTGGCTCACAACCTGTCCAAGTACAGATTTCACATTAGCACTAAGTTGTAAGATCAGAAGAGGAACTCCTGGCACAGCAGTTTCAGGTTCACCCCAATTTCAGTTTATAGAAGGAGCCAACAGGAGCTTCTGAGGCTGTCTTTTCTGGACTCCCATCCTCACACAGTCTAATGAGACCTCTGGGGACCTGTTGCCATATCCTGCTTATTAATTACTTCCCATGTTTCTCTTCTCCATGGGTTGTGGGACTCCTAGCCAGAAGAAGAGTTTGCTGTGTGACTCACATCAGGAAGGACGACCACCCTGGAGTATTCAAAATCATCCAGGCTGAAACCTTTGCTGCTCTCTGTCACATCACAGCTCTGTTCTTTGTTTCTCCAAACTGCTGTATCATGACGAAAACAAGGCTTTCAGGCTCTGGACACAAAGCTTCTGCTCACATTGTAAAGTGACTATTTTAACATAAATAGCATAGGCAATTTACTACCCATACAGAACAGCTTTAGCAGACATTCAAAAAGTTATGCAGAGGAATCCAGCATGTACATATAATTTCAAAGAGTCTCGAAGCAGTATTACTTCCAACTAATATTCACTGTGAAGTGAATTTGGGAAGCAGCAAACTTCCTAATAAGAATGCTAAATTGTGGCAGCAAACTGTGTAAAGGTAAGTTGTAGAAAGGCTACTACTGAATAAATCCTGCTGTCTCTTGCTGACTCAACAAAATGGGTAATGAAACAGGGTTGACAGTAAACTATAGGTAAGATATGAAAAGTTCTTGTCTCTGTGTTCAAGTCAACACATTCTTTGGGCCTTAGAGTGGAGAAGGGGGCCAGAGAAAGGAGAATAATACAAAAATGTGAAGAAAAAGTAGAAAGTGCATCTTCAAAATAAAGTTATTTTACTACTAAAATCTTAAAGACTGAGATTCACTGATACAACATTTTCCAGTGCTGCTGATCTACCCTTATTTTTTCATCTTCTGCATTTTCTGATTATTCTAGCTTCTTTTGACATTGGCTTTTCATAATTCATCAAAATTTTCCATTGCCTCCTTGCTATTAATTGCATTACAAAAATATTCCATAGTAATATTTACTTAAGATATTGATATCTATTCCAACAGTAGTTTAGCAGTTTATTCTTGCATTTCTTACACTTTCAGGACTTCTCTTTTATGGTCTTCTCCACCTCAAACGGTTTGAACAGCTAAGGTTACATCTTTGGTTAATACACTGCTTTGGTGGCTTATTTTAATTACCGCACACATTGGATTTAGTTGAAGTTTTGCTTGTGTGAAGATATATTACTAATTGCATATTGAATTTAAAAGTAGCTTTATTACCGATGAGGAGTGGAACAGTTTTAACACAAATTAAAAGAGATGACAAGGAGTTCAGGACATAAGAAAATAGAGCAAAATGACAGCAAATGAGATAAGTTACACTAGCAGAGCTTTAGATGTCTGGATATAAATATTTAAATTGAGGAATTATGAATGAACTATTAAAGCTGATATCCTAAGTATTTTTTTCAATGGATTTGGATGGTTATGCACAAGAAGAAGTCAGTTTCATATTTTGTCTTTTTTTTTTCCCCTAGGCGATCCTTTAACAGTGCTATTAATACTTGTTCTATTAATATCTGCCTAAGCATGACTCTTGTTTAATGACAAAACACAAATTAGAAGTTCACCAGATTACAGGGTGTAGCAGGACCACCCTGCAGCATTTTAAGGGAGGAAATGAAGGAGTAATTTTGCTGCTCTGCTAAGACTGTATGTTCCTTCATTGGCCTTACAGCATTTGAAATTCTTTCTTAACTTGAATTTCTTAGGTAAATTAAGATAATCTCAGTTTGTGCAGCATAGAAGAGAATAATTAATATCCTAAGGTTACTCCTATGCATGTGTTTTAAGAATAGAGATATCACTTAATTCATTTGTTCTGGTTAAAATAATAATAATGGCTATAAAGTGGGAGAAGATATGCCTCTTAATACTTGGGCCACAGAAAATAATGATTAGTGATAAATCTGCCATACACAAGTAATAAATTACCCAGACAATAAAAAAGAAGCAAACCAGAAAATCTTTGCATTTTTTCGGTTCATAATGTCCTGTTGACTGACCCTGTATAAATGCTCTCAGCAGTCATTTCATCAGTTCAGCAGCACACTCTCAGTGCAGCTCCATTTAAGTGTGTAGGTCCTTGGATAAGTATTTGGACATGAGAAAGAGCATTTATGTGTTGCAGAAGGACACCATGGTGGTCAGTTGGGAGGCAGCCCTCTGCCTTTTGTACTAAACGAGTAGCCACAAAAATAGTCAGGTGCATCTAACATGGCTTGTGGGAGATAGTATAAGGGATTTATCCCTATCCACAACTTGTCATCAGAAAAGCTGCAAGTCACATCTTTTCCATAAATCCTTTTTTCTTTTTATTTGTCTACTTTAGCACGTAATTCAGTGCAATAGAGGCATACCAGTAGATCTGCAGATCTGCACCAGCTTCCAAGACCTCTACACTTACAGAATCTCCAGTTTACTGGACAATACTTAACTCTAGACTCCTGCTTCAGTGCTCCTACTATGTTCGTGGTTCAAAGCTGTCCGAAAGACCAGTAGCTGATTTGGACCCTCTGTCTCCAGTAGCAACTGAAACATGTTTATATGCATTTAGTTTCCTCTAAAAGTAGCCTGGTTTGTGCACACCAAAACAGTTCTGCAAACCAAACCAATGCATGGTCAGTGAGGATAACCAGAACTGGCCTCAAATGGTCAGAGCCATTATTTGTGTTATGACACATCATCACAGCACTAATAGAGATGTAGCTGTCAAATACTAAAAAAGCTGGAGAACATCAGAGTTACCAAATGCTCAGAAATTGATCTGAATATATACTACTCACTGGAAGTGATGTACTCAGGAGCCTTCCCAGGGCTAAGTGGCACTGCCTCTTCATAATAGCCTTCAGGAAGGGAAGATGTTGGCAATGGTGGAGGCCCATTATCTGGTGGCTAAATGAAGAAAAAAAAATCCCAAAACTATTACAGACCAACAAGGTGTTAAATGTCAGAACAACTGCTCATGATCAGTGCTAATGTTACCAGCATTATAAACCCAATGGCTGCTCTTGTGACTACTTCTTATGTTTACTATCTCTAAAGGCAAGGCTCTTCAGAGGGGTGACTTATATATGTTCTTATATAAAGCCTGTTCTGAAATCTCAAGTTCCTCATATGTTGTTATAATTAAACAACAATAAGTAGAGATTGAGATTTGAAGCAATAAAGTGACTTAATTACACTTCATAACATAATGACACATTTTTAAATGTCAAGACCTTTATCTCCACTCATGGTAAGGAAGCAGAACCTTCTTGTACATCCTCCAACTGAATCCTTCGGGGATACAAACACAGTAGGATCCTACTTGTCATTGCTAAGGATGGGAAAATCAAGATAACAGCAACATTAAAAGAATTTCTTTCCACAACAGTATTAAGTGGCAAAAATGTTGAAAAGACATAGTTTTCTATTTAAGAAGTAGAACTCTAAAGGGCCTATATAGGAAAAAGATTTCTGTGCATAGACCATTTTACAGTGTTAAGGTTTATTTATTAGTATTTTACATCTAAAATAATTAATCTTACAGCAACAAACAACAGTTTGGTTGGACAGTTTAGAAAAGCTAAACAGTCTGGCCTGGCAGAGATCAAGGACAGATAATTTAAACCATATTTTCATGATGCAGCTTGTCTTTCATCAGCAAATCAATTCTTAATATAGACATTAGTTTTAAAAATACTATTTCTACATAGTGAAAACAGAGCTACAACCAATGAAAAGTTTGGAACATCAAGAAACTATTATATGATAAAATAAATATTTCAAATACCAGCTCGAATTCTAAAATGCTTCTTTTCTAAATATAAACCTGTTTTAAATTTAAAACTGACTGACTGCTGGTATGCTGATACAGTAACAAAGTAAATTTAGTACTTTGTGACTTCTTCCATATGACTATACTCCTCTATTTCCTTAATAAGTACCAAAACAACTGTATTTTATAGAACTCATTCATATTTGCCGCAGGATTTTTAGTTCCATATTTTTATAGAGAAAATACTGAAGTCTTTTTCCAATGCCAGTGGTTTATTGTATGATTACAGAAGCATAATTTGTAAGCAGAGTCTCATTTTTTCAATAGATCTTTCTCTTTTTTCATGTAATGAAAGAGACGCATGGTGTTTTTCTGCACTGAACTGCTCCAGTCTAAATTTGGGGAACAAACAGAGATATCAAAGTAAGAAACTAGTCAGAGTGAGCTTTGCTCATGGTCAGATACAGACACTTTTGGAGCACAATCCAATGGGCTGAACAGTCTAGTAGAGGCATAGAGCCCTCTTCCAGATAATACAGATGAAGCCACAGTGACTTCAGAGACCTGAAGTTACTCGGGAAGAGCCTGAGCTCTAATAACACGTGGCATTAGCTGTAATGAAATTACTTCTGTGGGCACTTTCAGAGCTGGATTCATCTTTGCAGATTTCAGAGTCAGACATCTCCAAATCTCATTACTGATAACCCACCTATGCCGGACACCTCTTAACAACATCAGCAAGACGAGTGCCACCCTTAGTGTCCTCTGCAGTTAATTTCATACTGAATAGGTTATTCCACCTTGCAGATAAGTGCTTGTGTGTTCCCGATGTACAGGAAGGCAAGGAGCTAGTGACTAAACCTGTCCTTCAGCTCATCCAGCACTGACTTCCCTTTGTGCACCAAGTAAAATCAGAAACTTCCTCACAAACGATGAACTGATTCCTGACTGAACACAAAGATTGTTTGTCAGATTGAGATTTACACTCATATTACTTCTATACCAAAAGATACAGCCAACTTCATGTGTCACACTCAATTACAGATAAGAGACGGCAATTACTGTTATCTACAATGTGAACCAAATGAGTTTTCCTCACAGACCAGTTCTGCTACAGAAATTATCTGTCAAAGCAGCAAAATAATGAAAAAATATGACTTTTCACATAGTTTCATTGTGATTCTGCTGAAAAAAAATCCAAATTTAAAATCTGCACATAATCAAAAAATAAATGAGTCTTTCCATGTTGGCTGCTGCTGTGCCACAGGCATAAAGGACATGAAAAAATACTGCATGTTCGTTAATATTGGAAAATTTTCTGCACATTATGAATTTTGCCCTACACACATCGGCTCTGTGTGGCCTTAACAGCTACACAGAAGAAGAGGAACTGCCTCCAAAGAGTTTATATCTTCTCCCTTCACGCAGGTAGGCAGAGCCTTGGTCAAGTGAGTTGGGGTCAAGGTTTGTTTCTGGGGCAGTGTAAGATTCATACCACCCCTTTCATAAGACAGATAAATTAATAGCTTGGTCTAGCCTTAAACTATTTTCCCTGTCAGGTGTATATTTGAGATATGAAATTCCTATCATTATTAAACCTAATTCACCCAGGAAATACCCATCCTGAGAGTCATTCCAATTTTGACTTGACACAGCACCAAAGTTTCAAAGCTATCTTTTATCCAGAAACAAATAAGAGGTTCCAATAAAGATCGGGGGTGGGGGTGGGGGTGGAAATCCTTGTTTTTAGACAAAATGTTATTCAGAAAGAAAGAAAAAAGGAAATGAAACACAAATGGTGCTTGTCTGAATTTGACCCCGCTGGAGCACCGGTTACTTCATACAGCTGGGGCGGGCTGGGCTGTGCAGCCAACGTCAACACAGATGGAATCCATTGCTGAATTAACCAGGCCCTCCTTTCTGAAATGCATTTTGCAGTGCTTGCCATAACAAAGTTGAAAACAATTATAAAAAAGCTATTTTTTAAAAAGTAAATTAAGAGAAACATCAAGGCCAGTTTAATATTGAAAGAAAATCCATCTGATTAAATGCAAAATAAAAATACCTTGCTCAGATATGTACCACGAACACCTACATCTTTTGGGAGCTGTAGAATATATAAGAGTTTGAGCATCAAGAAATGTAAAAAATCCATCTGAGCATTCTGATATTACTTACCAATATTTATAGTGCTTTAAATATTTTAATATTGCGAGTAGTATTAGTTAATTCTGTCAACTTGGCAATTTTTTAGTAGAATAATTCTTATGAAGTTATGAATCATGAATTGAAATAATTATTGATTCAACAACTTTTCATTAGTTTACCTGAAAAATAATAAAGCCATATAATGCAAAAAACTATTTACATATTCCATAAAAGGATTAAATCTAAAAAAACCCCAACCCTAGAGCACTCTTAGTTTGAGGGGTATCAGGAGGAAAGACCTAGCAACCTGCAAAGAAGGCATCAACACAGATTTCTACTTCTATTTTTTTTTTTTTTTACAATAGGCCATAGGGAAGAAAATTAGAGAATGCTGTCTTTCAGGACAAATAATATTGCTCGATCACAAGAATAAGAACTGACTTAGAAAAAAAAATAATTATTTTTATCTCTGGAGGAAAAGTGACAAAGATGAGTGAGGTATTGTTGTCCAGAATAATACCAGTAACACTGAAACAATACTGATGATGGTATTTGGAATCTGCTGGATCTGGGACCAAATGAGAGAGGCTTTATTTGAAACCTAGAAGTGGATGGAGCGATAATTACACTACAGCATTGAGATCTCTGAAGATATTAAAGATTGGATTGTGCATGGGATGCCCAACTCCAGTTTACAAGAGAGACTGTTGAGAGAAAGACATAAATATCTCCAAATAATATGCAGTATTTGACTGGATAGTAAAACTCATTATTCTACTAGACAGTATGAAACAGTCTTAGTGGAAATGTTAATTTTATGGTATACTATGGCCTTCCCCTCTACCTGCTTCTCTGTGTTCCACAGACCACAAATGAACTCTTTCTTTCTTTATCCTAGAAGATAAAATACTTTATATCCCCCTTCTGTCCAAAGGTACCTACCAAGACAGGTAGAAACTTTTTTCTCATGTATAGTCTAGCTGATATCTGCTGACAATATGAAAGTATATAGTGTGGAAAGCAGCACGAAATACAGAGGAAAATTAATGTCACAGTATAGGGAGCTGAGGCTATAAAATCACTCTACACTCCAATGAAGACTTACATGCTCTAGGAAATAGAAAGAAACGCCTCCCTTTACGTGATGATTTAGGATGTGGAGATTTCCAGTGCATAACAGCAACTTGAACAGAGGCAGAGACTGTCAGTGCACCCATGCTGCAGGTGCAGGCTGCCCACAACTCAAGGGCCATGCTCACATGTGTGTTACTAGATCAGCCACCAATTCGGATCCAGCTGAACTGTGGAGCCAGCTGCTACGTAATCCCTCAACACTGAAAACCGGCAACATGAGACTGGAAAAGTGGTCACACACTAGTGATGCATAATAAAGCTATTCAGAAGCCAGTAGGCAAATGTGGGCTGTCAAGAAGAAATCTTGACACATGCACGTGCCAATTACTTTAGAGCAAGCCTAGACCTGACCTCTGTACAACCCCACCACATTCTCAGTCTTGGAGAGGGAACATATTTATGATCCCTTTTCCCACATGCAAAAAACCTAAATGTTCAGAAAGCAAAACAAATCAACAAACTGAATACCAATACAACTGGCACAATTACTGACAGCACACTTCAAGCAGGCTTCTTTGTACTACTGTAAAGGCTGGATACTGGGCACCAGTACTTGTCACACACTTGGTGGGAAAGCATTTAGATAAACTCAAAATCACTAAGGCACTAAAAAGAAATCACTGTTTATTGCCAGCAGTTGAGGGTCTGGATGAATCTTGGATTTATTCAGGACAAAAGCACTGACTGTATGGGATGTTAAGACCATATTGAGCTGTGCAGTAGTGAAATACTAGCCTAAGCGTAGACGAGCAGAAGTTGAGAATTCTTCTTCATTTGACTTCAGCTCTATATTCCAAAGTTATAAATTTCTCAGCTTGTCAGCTGGACCCTGCAAAACTGGGAGCCAAAAAACATGAAAGAAGTCTAACACAACTTCTCTTTTCATCTTCTGAACGTATCTGACAAAAGAGAGTAAACCTGCGTGCCAGACACCAAACTCAGCTTTTTGGAACAGTGTAATCCTGTTAGCCCCAGCACAGGATGGGCAACACGGCTGCTACAGGACAGGCTGTTTGTACAGGCTCACCCAGCCACCGCTAAGTGTACCCACACAATTACAGCACATGCCTCTGGGACACCGGTGCTACCAAGGAAAATAAAACAAAAGGAACTGCCCAAGAACTCAACAGCCAGAGTCAGACATGATGGGAGGCCCAGCAATCCTATGAAGGGCTGAACTGGTAACCTGCCAGCCCCTACTGCAGCACTCAACAGATGAGGGCAGGGAGGAACCGTGACTGGGAGTGACAGTGGAAGGGTGAGTATCAGCACAAGCAAAGCTTTTGTTCAGGGTGATGCTGAACAGTGACTTATGTAGGTTTAAGACTAAGAACAAAAGAAGGTACAGGCTTTGCACGCTGTCCTCCAGGGTGTGGAGGTACATCTGACACAGCCTAAGAGTGTGTCTGCTGACTCAGGGGTGAATGTCTAATTAAAGGTATCACTGGAAAAGTGCTTAATATGCAGAGTATAGTGACTACAAACAGAGCACAGCCTCTGAAAGTACAGCCTCATGAGGGGAAAGTTACAGGAACAGACTCCCTCACATTTAAAGAATTAATCAGGGCATACTATGGCTCTGCAGTTTGATCTGAAGATTGTCTGGAAAGCATTGACACAGAGATTCACCAAGAACTGAGTTACCATTTCACAAAATACAGCACATCTGAGTCCTGTTTACATAAACCCGTTACCTAAGCAATAAAAAGTTAAAGATGGCAATGGAGAGGGTCAAATAGAAACAGTTAAAAGCCAGCACAGTGTATTCACTGAGCTCAAAACTCAGTTGTGTTCTTGCATCTCTCTGATGGCGACGTCAGCCTGCAGCAGAGCCCAGGCATAAGCTTAAGTCTCAGTTCTTGTCATTTTATTTAATTAACATTAGCGATATTAAGTAAAATTGAAAAGACTGGAGCACAGAATATACCACTGAGAGGACAGATAACTGAAAGGAGTTACACCCAAACTGTATGGAAGACAGAGGTGGAAATAAACTCCAGACTCCATGGAAGTAACAGAACATCTAAAGAAAGAATTTGAAAGCGAAAAAGAATGAGCCAGAAACAAAACCATAATTTTCCTGTATATAAATATATATATTTTTTTTTCTTCTGTAATAGAAGATTATTATGCAGCCAGTTAGGAGCATCACTCAGACATAGTAATAGAGTTGACTCATATCAAGGAAAGGGTCTGGATCTACCAAGAATGGAAATGGGCTTTAATTAATGCTGGGGAACACTTTCATGCATATTACATGAGAAAGATGAATCTGAATTTTAAGCAGCATGGGGCCCTCAGCCAGAGGTGGCTACTGTAGCTGTACTCAAAAAGCATATGACATGACAGTGCAGACAAGACAAGGCAGCATGGTGAGAAAAGTGTGGGCAACACCATATTCTCTAAGCACAGCATCAAACAAAATCAATATATTGGTACTTACTGGCCTAAAGCAGTTTGTACACCTCTCACCAATGAGCATGTTTAGGAAAGTAAATAGGCTGTTTCCTAATAAACAGCTTAGTGAGTGTGTCTTATGGAGAGGTATAGCACAGAAACATGAAACCAAAAACCTGAGACCACAAGTGTGAGCATGTTATGAAAAACAGTGGGACAATATCCTATCAAATCTGTAGCATTAGTAATTGACTAGCTTTCTTCTATGGAGGTCAAAGATCATCACCATCTAGTAAAGACAGAAAAGAGGACATACAGCTTCCCAGTGACTGCAGAAAGAAGCTGATAGAGCAGTTCGGTCCTACTCTAAATCTGATCTAAGCTCATCTAGTTTAAATGCAAATTCCAGCTAGAGACAGTCAGGAATAGCTCATTATGGCAGCTTAGACATGAAAAAAGCTCTGACATAGGGTTATGTGCATTGTTATGATGGTATATTGTAAGTGAGCTGAGAAGGAAATAACTTTTACTAAAACTTTTCTGTGATATCATTTGCAAACATGAAATAACATATCAACAATAAGGCATCAGCTCCACCCAGGGGAAATGGGAATGGCAAATATAGTGTCCTGCAAGACATGAGCAACAAAAAATGGGCTGCAAACATTTCTTTGTCCTTACGTAACCATATGTGATGACCAAAAGTATTCCACAACCGCATCGTGTCCAGAGGACTCTGATGTTCTGGTCACTTGTGATCAAACTAGAGCATGAACCTACAGCAGATCCATAGGACTGATACAGGAATTAGTTTCTATAGCTCAAAATGCAACTGATAGAGCCTTTCTTACATGCAATGAAATGAAACCTGAGAGGAATATGGTTGTGATTTCAAAGGATATCTGAGACACAGGTACCAAGGTGAGGAAAAGCAGCTACTTAAACACAAGGACAAAGGCTGGCAATTAACACTGGGATGGTGGGACAGCCTTTCAAATTGAAATAGTAGTTTTAAGAAACCTAAGTGCTAGTAAACAGATTTTGGTAAGTTTCTGAAAGGGTTAATATTTTATAATTGCCTGCAGTAAGAGTGACTGCACTGAATAAACAAAAAGGCCCCTTTGGTTGTTCCCTTATTATGGAAGAACTTGTCGAGATTTGCTCAAATTGAAGCTACTAGCCAGCTCTGAACAAAACAACTGAAATTTTGTTGCATTTATTTCTGTGGCTTTTAAAGATTTTCTGCAAGGATAAAAACTCCAAGGCTAATACTATCTTATCTTTTATGAACAGATAATAACAACTGATTTTCAGTGTTAGAAGCAAAAGCAAGTTGAAATAAAGAATCATAAGTACTCACCTGGCACGTGAGCCCCTTTGGTTTTTTTATGGCACTAGCCTGAGAGCACATTTTAGAAGAATCTTTAAGACTGGCACTTTTTTGGTTGCTGTTCAAAGAATGATTAATATAATTGGTGATCTATCACCTTAAAAGTACTTTTGATTTCAGGATGATTTTTTTCTCCTCCAAGGACACTGTCTCCTTTCATCATTTTCTAATAAATATCTGAGAGTACACCTGACAGGCAGCCAGATAAAGGGAAGTTGTCAAATTGCTTCTCCACAATAGGAAACCCATTTATATTAAACACTCCTACAGAGCGACTCTGTATGTTGCATGAAAGGGCTGGAGGAAGATGACCTATCCTTTTGATACATACCTACAGGGGTTCTGGCATCTTGCTGGACACTTGTTGCAGTTGAATAATTATTAAATTGCAATATTCCAAGAAAAATAAAACATATAATCAATTTTACAGTGAAAATCATGCAAAATAGCTAAGTGTGCTCTTTGTATTTGATTTTGTTGGACTGCACAGTGCACTGAAATCACTCACTGTCAGATGTAATATGACAACCAAATGCTGGGAGGCTGGAAGTATTCTATCACTGTCATACTGTGGATAATTTATGCCAGTAATCCTCAGGAGCAGCTGAGCAGCAGGACACACTGGATGCTTATACTATTGCCTCAGTAGAAAATATACTTCAAGGCAACTTGGTGACAGCGCAATATGGGATCCCAGGTGTTAAACCACCAGCAGCACTGTAAGGTACACACATAGCATCGCCTCTCTTATTCCTCCAAAGCCATCATCTAGCACTGCTTCCTGCATGTCAAGCGCAGGGAAATAGCATAAACGTAGCTGCTGATATAGAGATGGACAAAGCAGGCTAAAAGACACAAGTCCTTGCAGAGAGCAGGTTCAAGAGTAGCAAACAAATGACTCTTTCAAACACGGTGATCTGTCCTCTGCTGCTGACCCAGGCAAAGTTTTCCTCGCTGCTGGCACTGTACTCACGCTAGCAAGGACATATTAATGCACTCAGGCAAGTGGAGTCTCTGTTCTGCAGAAGGGCTCCGAGTTGTCCTTAAGCTCACATCCTTTATCTGCAGCTTTTACTTTGCTGGCCATCTGAAGGAGCTGTAAGCACAGGCTAAAGCAAGCAAGTATTTGTACTTGTGAAGCCCGATAGAAAGTCTGCTAGACCAGATGTAGGCAAGGGAATGTATACAGAAAAAGAGAATTACAGAGAGATTGTGTGCTTAGTGATTTGCTTTATTCAAGTATATGAAAGGCCCAACTTTGTCTCTCAATGTGAATACTGGGTCCAAAGCCCACTGAGTCCAGGAAAACTCTCTGGGCTTTAATGTGTTTTAATAACCTGAGACTTCATTTAAACTATTAACAGCATTTATCTAAATAAAATGAATTTTACACTCTTTGTTCATGGGCTGATGAATAAAAAAAAATTGATACAAGATGTGGCCTGAGCAAATATGCAGGTCTATTTACAGATTTACAAAGGAAACCTTGCACAGCACCTGCCCACACATAATTCTGGCTCCTGGCACTACTTTAAGGAGTATTGAATTCCTTCCCACCCACACATCTTTACATAAGTAAAAGCTTAAACATCAATTCAGACTAAACATTTTTGAATGTAGAATCCCTTGAGTGCCATAAAAAGAAACAGTGGTGTAAATGAAACTTTAATTTCCATCATGCTCAATAACTGATGTGCTAAAAACATAGAGTTTAAAACCGTGAACAGTTTATTTAAAGTTATTGATTCCCACTTCCAGGAAAATCCTGTGTTCCAGCAGCACACTGTGTTTCCACTGGAGGCTGGTACCACCACTAGACATTATTCAGCAAATGTGAAAGGTTTCTGTCCTGAATGGCTGACATGGAGGTGCCTGACAGAACTTCCAATTTGCCACGCAAAGAAGGGCAACCAGGAGCAGAATTTCCTAGCCTCAAGGGCCCAGGGGATTTCTTTCACTCAACAAGGAAAGCATGGTCTACAAAATGGTCTACAAAAACTGGCTAGGAAAGGTAGCTCAGTATTTGTGTCACTGAGCAATGTAATTATGTACAGACTGGCATCATCAGCTACAAATTTCTAGGAGTCCACAGATTAAGGGTAGGTTGAAAGTCACCATGCAGGAGCATTAATGGAAGGGAAAAATTAGATCTTAGCCACTGTCAGTGATGTCCAGCCTGGTGTAAAACGAAAGATAATATGACAGACTCTGATCATATCTAGGAATAATAAGAGGTTAACAAAGGAGTATTTAAAAGATAAAGATTTCCAGAAAACAGCAAGTGATCATTTCCGTTAGTTAAACATGACTTCAGGCAAAGTTTTTAAACAGTCAGACTGGGGTTTGAGCTTGTCCTAGTATTCAAAGGTCAAGAAGCTGATGGTTTTGTCCTTCTCCTCTGACTCCACCTGGTCTTTTTGAAGGATGACAGCAGTCTGTCATCTATTTCACAAATTACCATGTGCTACAGTCTTAAAATAGTGCCACTTTTAAGCTGTATTTGGATAATGCAAGACAACAAGAGGCCTGGGACATTTCCTGGCTGATCTCAAAGTGGCACCAACACCAGAAAGGGCGGCTTGAACCACCCTTAGCTGACAGCAGCAACAGAACTGCAGAAAAAACAGCAAAAATCAGCTGCCATCACTATGGAAAAACCAGCTCAGCTCGGTAACTTCAGCAAGATGAAAGCATCTGCAGTGTTACAGGCAGGTAAGAGCAGAGGGCCATGTTCAAACTCCACTTTGCCAGGTTCAACATGGAAGACCGTGCTCCAGACCAGCCAGCTCTGTGTCAACTTCCACAGAAATTCCCACTGTATCTCAGAGAAATAATTTTGTTACTCCAAAATCCAAACTGAACTACTGCAAAAACCAGTGCTGACCTCCTGGACCTAATTCATACTTCACACCATTTCACTCGCTGCAGCTGTACCAACTTTAAGGGAATTTACACATTAGTATAGAAGAAAGAAAAAGTAGGTCAGTTGTCTTTAGAAAAACAACTTGAATCTTCAGAGCCAATTTATTAAACTGAACCTACACAAATATGAAAGAATAAGGATCTCAATTGGCTTCAGTTTTTGAAGCTAGTACCTCAAGTCTACATTTCAAAGCCATGTGCATTTTGCATAATTTTCCTGCCTCTCATCAACGCCTTCCCTTGTAATTTTTGCTATATGCATCTTGAATTAAAGAAAAATAGTCATTTTCAGGCACTGTTAACCACGAAATGGATTCTCCAGGTTTCACTGCATATTAATAAGATCACTTTTGCATCCATTCAAATCTTGCATAATTATTTTATAGCTACTTTTTAGTTGAATTTGCTACAGCATATATATACCAACTTTGAATATGAATGTTTCTAGCATAAACATTCCCTTCCTATAATGATTCCAGCATATGTTATTATGTTAGGTAGAATAAAAATTTTTAAAAAACCTCAACAATAATTTTGTTCAGATCACAAATCAAAAGCTGACAGTGCTTAGGAAGAAACTACAATTAAGGCATCCTACATAATACATGCTTGTTGGTTTATTTAACTTTGTTCTGCAGTACATAGCATTATTCATCATCAAATAAAGGTTATTACGAAAAGGCTGGCCAAGAGTTTGATTTGATAAATTAGTTGCTATGTTCATGCAATGCTACTGGCTTATATATCTCTTAGAAATGGGCATAAATGCAATAAGAGAGTAACACTCTAAAATTAAGCAGAACAACAGTCATGCAGTTGTTCTGCCTCTGTAAGCTGCATCTGTAGTTCCTGCTTCAGCCATTGAACACAGGTCTCCAGGGATTGTCCTTATCACCATGCACAAATGTTTCCACAAAAGAATAACAAGTATTAGGGCTAAGACTGTGCTCACCTTTCAACAGGCTAAACCAAAATTTTCTTATGCTTCTCTAAAAAAAAGTTGAAAAAGTTTTCTTCAAATCTCTTGTAAAGTCAGTAACAGAGGAGAATTAAAACTTGTTTATAGTTTATTCTGTAACATGACAGCTGTTCCCAACTGGAAGAATTGAATTACAGCTCTCAAACAGTATCTTTGCTATAAACATCTCCAAGAACATCCACTTCTACTTGTTCTGCAGGGAATTTCCTACTCAGAGACTGCGCACAGAAGGACACTAAAGACTTCATTAAAAAATGAAATATTCTTCCTTCATTTTAAAAATCTGTAGCTTCATTTTTCATCTATCAATAGGGAGTCCTAAGACTTGCTCCAGGGAAAGTTGATCCTTAAAATCATAAGAAACTGGCTGATTCCTGTGGGCTTAGCCAAGCCAACCTCCAACAGAAGGCAGGTCAACCTTTGAAGTTAAGATTATGTTGCTCAGGTTTTTGCCACTTGAATTTTGAAAATCACCAAAGACTGTGATTCCACAACCCATGCAAGTGACCTGTTCCCAGACTTGTATCACCACAGACGATCTTTTGCCTTCTCTTGTGCGAGTCGAATCCAATTCTCTCATCCAGAGCAGAGTTGAGAGGAATAATAATTTTTCTTGGACCTGCAGGCTCCTACCCCTTGTAAACATTTCTGTTAGTGCTTATCTTAAATATATTCTCTCTTATATATATTTATATATTTAAATTAACACTCACCAGCCACTGCTGAGGTATTTCTGGCAGAGGCATTTGAGGAGGCGCTGGCAAACTGTTGGCAACTTCTTGCTTCTGTACATGTTCTTTTATTTCAAAACCTGTGAAAGAGCAACAGATATCACTTAACACTTTGGTCGATGCAAACATGACATTTTTTCTGTATGTGGACACCATGTCTGACTGTCACACACTGAAATCTGGCACACAGTGCTGCTCACAACCTACCTCCCAAGTGCAGTTACTGAGGCAGGGCTGGAAGAATGCTGGGAATTTAGGAATTTAATCAAGCAGAACAAATACATACTTACTCTATATGATAATGACATATATGCTATTTGGATTAACAAATACCAGACATAGAAAAAATGTACAGGAAATCGTTTTAAAATGCCTATCCATCTAGAATCAAAAGACTTAAACAGCTAAAATTCAAACAAGTTGCCAGGTGCCTACCACACAAATTAAAACCATTTCTGGGGGGAAGATACTACACTTCTGAATATCGCAATGGCACCGTACAGTGAATATAACATGGCTGGCCTGTGGGGCAGTATGTGGCTGGCTGCCTTTTTACCAGAGATGAGCAACAGTTGCTTCCATGGCACATTTTGGATGGGCAAGGCTATCATGCAGAAATTAGTCCAAAACTACCTTTCATGCGAAAATGGCAGGTAAGAGGGCAGAAAAGAGACCCTGTCTCTCTCCCTCCCCTGCAGCAGTGGTGACAGCTGCTCAGCCAAGCCCAGAGCACCCATGTTCCCTGGGCTCCCTGCTTCTCCACCATCTCTAATCATGGAGCTGTGGTGGGAGTCCGCACAAGTCCGGGCAGATGCGGGATGCTCCCACAACCCAACCTGGAGCACACTGCTGCTGGGGGGACATTGCCCATACCAGCTCACCATGAACAGAACTGTACACTGAGCATGTTTTCCTACCATTTCTTTCTTCCATTCTTTCTTTTTTTTTTTAAATAATCCCATAGTTTTTCAGGTGAATTTGAAAAGCAAAAAGGAGCCAAATGTAAAAACTGAGAGAGGGTCCTCTGTATCACTGTTGCATCTCCCTCCCAGGGAAAAAGAGGAGTCACCCGTTCATTCTGAGTTTTTGGGACAATAGTTTAAATCCCAGTTGAACTCATTTCATAGGAACATGATACTGTTTATTTTTCTAAATATCAAACGGGAGATTAGGGTGCATCTCCTCAATGTTCTGGCAAAAATTCAGTCAATGGATTGTAACCTGCTTAACCCTGAACTGAATTTAGCTCCTAGTGTTCAGTTTAAAGTATATATTTACATAGTCAAATGGATGTTTTTTGGTCAAGATCATATGATTCTCAAAAATGTAATCAATGATGAAATGTTTCTTGTCATAATAACCCAGTCCCACCGGCTGTGAAGTCATGGATTGAAAAACAACACTGATAAAATAAACTAGTTCTAAGGGCTACATATTCTTTCTTCGTACAAATCAAGAAGGGGAATAGTCTTGGGAAACATTCAAATTTCTTTTTTTTTTCAGTATAACTTTCACTTGTTCCTCTTCATGAAGAATGAATCCATATTATGACTGCTATCCATATCCAAGTCTCCCATGCTTTCCGTAACAACCAAAAGTTGTTCTTACTGCAAAAATGTGCGCCACGTGAATTCTATTGATTCTGTAAAAGTAGTTTTTTCCCAGTTTTAAACTATGTGTGTTTCAACAGTTATTTTATTCTACCAAATTACACAGCAAAGTCAGCATTATAGGTTTATGGCATCAGGTCCCTTTAAGGAAAACACGCAATGTTGACAGTAATATTAAATGACTAAATCCACCAACAGTTCTTACTCCAAAATAAACTGCTTGTGTCTTTGTTTTTTAGAAGAAAGTATGAGTTTAAGAAGGAAATGCCAAGTGTTTTCTTCAGACCTACAATCCATTGGGCATGCCAAGGCTCAGGAAGAAAAATAAAGTTTATAGTCTTGCCAGCTATGCAGAGTAACCACTGGTTTGGATCTGGGGCAAGTCGAGGCCAGGCAGCTATAACCTGAAGAGTACATCTGCCTGGGCCAGTTCTCTCTGCTTGATAGATATTAAATGAAGAAAACAGTGTGTATTTGGGAGACGTAACAAAACATGACAAAAGACTTCTAAAGAATTCTCCAAGTAAGAACTAACTGGGTTTAAAGTGTTTTACTAAAAGCCAACCAGGCAATTACAATAATTTCCACACCTTTACAAAGAAAAACATAATTGTCTATTTCCAGATGTTAGAAAGAACCCAGGCAGTTCCCAGTTGCACAGATCCTTCATTACTGTTCCCCATTGATTTTAAATTGTTTGCTCCAGCAATTGAAATATCCTGTTGGATTCACACAGTTGATTTTTGCTAATGCATATGAAGAGCTTGAACTCAGCATAGTCCTCAGGCCTCTTAAACTGTGCCAGCGACCCGAGAGCTCTCGTGGAGCTATGTGGGTGGAGTAAAACAACATTTTGAAAAACAGACTCCGAATGACAGTTCAGCTTAGTTACAGAATGCTCTGGTTTTATGCATTTTTTAATGCTTTTAATTTTAATGACGAGATGAATAGTTTCAAAGGGATGGGAGTACTGAATGTTTTAACTGATAAAAAAAGCAGCTCTAGTGAAGTACATGGCTTCACTGGAGTTTCACATGCAGCTGCAGTCAGTGCAGGATGGCAGAGCTCCCAAGGAGGCAGCTTCTCTCCTTCCCTGCCCTGCCGCTGCCACGCCAGTGTAAGCATGTGTGTGGCCTCAGGTTGAACCAGACCAGGGAAGTGACACTGGTTAGGACTAAACCATCAAAAAACCCCCAAATAATGCTTGTGCTAGCAGAAAGGAAGATGCAACACATGGTGAGCAAGAATGAGCAGCCTGGGGAGAGACACAGGACGCTGTTTTTAGAGGCCATGCTGGCTTAAATTCTATTTAAACTGCAGTTCCACAAACCAGATTTTACAGACATATAAAGCATAGTCCTGTGACCTCTTGCTTAACTGAACTATGGGATTTCCTTGAATCAATTCTTGTTTGAACTTGAGTATATCTTTTAGCAAAATATTCCATCTTGATAAAATGCCAGCGATGGCGTACAGATCTTACCAAGTTCTTCCATTAGATCATAGCTTCAAGGCTCAAAATATGTGCTTTATTTCCACTTCGAAACAAACATTCAGCCATTGCACACTGCTTTTTTTGTTGTGTAAGTCTAAGAGCTCTTTCTCAGTCATTCCTTTTTTACATCAAGATTAATTACAGCACCTCATTTTGGATAATTTGAAGGCACATTTCTGGATCCTTTAATCACTTCTACAACTTTTGTTTGAAATGTCTACATTTTATCTCCTTGAAAGCAGGCACTAGAAGTACGTATAATATTCCAGTGAACACTGCACTGAACCAAGTCCTACATCTTAATATATGGATCTTGTTAAGGGAAGCATCCTGTAATAGAATGTATTGGATCTTGTTACAGATCAGGTAATAGGCTTTAGAACCCAAACAATAGGTGCAAAAGACACCTACGGTCCTTGAGTCTTTGCATCTTTGGTCACATCTACAGTCATAAATTAAACGTGCCTGGGAAGGTGCTCTGGTACAGAGAAATCCATACCCATAAGGCTAAAACCTCTCACCCTTCAAAACAAGAGTGGAGGTTGATGATTTTGGGTCTGTTGGAAAGAGGCCTTTGCCAGTGCTGACTCCCAAATCACACCTAGGAACTGATGAAGGAGAGGAGTCAGTGCAGGCCAAACCAATGCCAAAGACCACTCCATAATTTAACTGCATAAATAATTCAATTCCAGGTCCAGAAACATACCCAGCACTGTTTAATTTACTAGTAGAGCTCTAGCTTTTGTGTCCTGAAACACCATCCACAATCCAGAAGGAAAGGACATGACAGCTCTTCCCTGTGTTTGCAAAGTTGGCAACACAATGTTGTCTGACTTCTTCAGGAAGTCAAATGTTTTTCCTAATAAATCTGGTTGAAAAGATTACAAGAAGAACGTGCAGTGTCAGAACAGCACTGTTGAGGATATTTTGAACTCCTGTAAGATACAGCTGTTTCTAAACATATCAAATTGCAGGTTCTCACCTACAGGTTTTGGTTTTGGGGAGTTTGGTATATTTTGATTGGTTTTTGGAGCATGAAGCCTTCTTCCACAATATGTGATATTGGTACCTGCCTCCTATCAGTAAGTAAAGTAAAAATAGCGATGAGTCTAAGAATGTCAAAATGGAAAGGAAGACAACCATTATTTTCAAATCGATCTCCTTTGGCTTGAATTTTGTGGCAAAACCAATTTCTTTACTGAAGGGGGAAACACTGCACCAAACAAGACCACATTTTTTTAGCACTGGAGAAGAAACAAATCATGAGAAATTCAACTGCTCACAACGCAGCATTCTACTTCAACAAACTCTGGTATTTTTCAAAAATGTAAACACTGAGAGTTTACACTGACAGTATTTCTGTCAAATGTAGGAGAGACAGAGGTCTTATAGCCCAGATGCCACTTCATGCAGAAAGGTGCTGTAAATAAATATAAGAATACTGATAGAAAAAATAGTGAGGAATATTCTTTGTATAAGCTCTGCGGAAAGGTTGCTGTGCACAGGGAATCATATATATTATTGTATTATTTATATTGCATTCAGTTCCATAAGTTCTCTTCTTGACAGAGGCAAAAGCAATTGTGCAAACAAAATGGTTTTAGAGAGGAAGAAAAGGAGAAAGTGAATATTGCAAAATGCAAACCAAACACTCTGACAGCCACCTCCTAGCTATGGCTTGGCGCCCCTGTATCAGCCACGCACCAACTCAGTATCAAGACTTTTGATGAATTTGGGTCATTTGACAGAGATGCAGTATCTACGCATTTATAAATGGTGCTGTGCCCAGCACTCCCGGACACAGCATTACTTTTCCATCAAAACTCATAAATAGCATTGCTGCCATAAACGAAATGAAGTAACCACTGTATCAGAAGTCAAAACATTCTATCTAGCACGTAATTTTGTGGCTGGATTCACCCATGTGCACTCAAGATACTTCCATTATGCCTATTGCTATATTTTATTGCTGAACATGAAGGAAAACATTCAGGAAAGTTACACTTTGACTTCACCCTGTCTTTCTACCTTGCTTCAATTTAAGGCTTGCCTTTAGCCCTTACAGCTATTTCACTGAGCACAGACTTCTCTGCATTCTGTAAGTGAGAAAACCAACCCCTGGCACCGACCTTTTGATGACTGTATCCTCAAGAGAATGTTAGTTATTACTGCCTTCTTCTCCCTGACAGTGGAAGTTAGATATTCATGGTCCAGAAGTTCAAGAAACAGGCGCAGCTCAACTATTAACTCTTCCATGGCTGAAAGACAAAAAAAAAGAGAATTACTTTTTCTAAAAAGTCCCATTAGAAAAAAAGACAAGAGTTAATTCTCATTTATTCACATCCCAAGTCTAACCATTCTATGATTCTGTGAATCTATCTTTAAGGTCCCTTCCAGCCCAAACCATTCTATGATTCTAAAACCAACAAAATAGTCCATTAGTGAGGACTACTGGCACTTGTAGCAGTTATCTTGAAACTGATGCAGAAAAGAGAGTTCTTTTCACATACCACAGCATCAAGCCAGCACTAGACAACAGTAAGTGCAGCAGTGGTGGCCATCTGCTTTTCTACCAGTGCCATTTTGGTTCCTCTTTAACAAACAATTTGTAACTTCAAAACAAAATTAATATTTGATAAAGCTTCTAGACAAATTGATATTTTCATGCATCTTTAGGGAAAGTCTCTTTTTCCCTCATGTTATTTCTTCTGCTACTGCGGGGAAAAAACCAGCATATATTCCTTTTTTACAGTGATTCATGTTTCTTGTAACTTTCAAAGACAAGCTCCCAACCCATTACATAATTTCGTATTACTCCTCAGATTCCTGATGATGGACTTCATATTTCATTCTATTTCTGCTATTCCAGATCTCAAGGCTTTCCACTTCTTTCCACAAAAAAATTACATTCCTTCTCTGTATTCCCAATGTTTCTCATTTTTTTATCAACAAACTTTATAAGCATATTTCTATTTTTTTCCTTTCAAATTACCTCTAAAGTGTTGCATTGTCATACTAACTGCAGTAGCTCAGACTATACATATAAACACATTTGTTACAGCCTAATCATATGAAACCTATTCAGCAGGTTTATGAGAAGCCACTGGTAATGAACATAATTTTCATGTTTCAGTTCTCTCATAACTCTGATATTCTCTGGTCCCTTTGCTTAAGTGGACTCCCTGTTTTTAGTTTAAGTTTCAGCTTAGTTCACATTTCTATACTTTCTGTATCTGATGACATTATCCTCATTAAAAGATGAGGAGGAACATCCGCTTCATTTCGGAGCCGCACCTAGGATTAATCTCAGTGGCATCCTCATTCCAAAATGCCTCTACTTAAATTTTTCTCTACTTATTCACATTTGTTTTTATAGTCCTTTCAAGGCGAGTGCTGCTGAGTCTCTTCAGACCTCTAAAAAGTACATTCTTTGCTGCTCACTCCCTTACCAGCTCTTCTCCACTCCTAAAACCTTTTCTGATATGGTTGTTTACCCAAGTGAACCTGGAATCCTTTTTTCCACTTCTGAGAAGTGCCTGGATGTTTAAACGAGCCTTGGCCTTGATGCATTTGTTTTATCTGATGCTTGAAGACAGCACCGTGCAAAGAAACCTGCAGACATCAGCTATGGTCTTACAAGGGGTTGTTGGTCCCTCCTTGTCTCCAGTGAATGCAGATTTTCCCATTTAATTGCAGACTGTATTTGCCAGCACACTCTGGCTACTCTGGCAAGAAGCTGTCTAGAAGTTCATCAGAAAACCAAAGTACTTCACAACAACCATATTAGTTTCACTGTCGTTTACATTATGGAACAACAACATACACATGTACAGCTTTCTGAAGCAAAAAGGTATAGGTTCAGATTTGCAAAGTGGTAAGTGATCACACAACTCAAGAAGGAAAAAAGAAAGAGGACATACAACCTAGAAAAAATAATACCCAAACAATCAGGTCTTAGTTATTTTTTAAATTATATGCTTTAGAAATAAGATGCATATTCCATTAAGAGTACAGTGGTCTCTGTGCTGAATATAACAAGTATTACCATTGTTGTTATGAGCTTTATTTTAATTATGGAATATATGAATCTCGTAATGTTTACTTATTTATTATAATACATACCTTCCAAATACTATCATTACCGTAGAATCTAGGCAGTAGTCATGAAATCTAACCAGTATACAGTACAAGAAAAGTATATTTTTCAAGTAGTTCTGCAGCCATATAAATTACTGTCAGTAATTGCATATATTACTGTGCTAAAATTTCTTTACAATGGCAAGTTTTCTGGATTCTTTAAGGCAAGGGACTGTGAGGAAGCTGAAAAGGAGCTCTCCCTTCTCCTCTTCCCCAATGAATACCCTGTGCCACAGTCACCACATTTCTTTGCCAAGAACTTTCACTTCTGTGAAGGGAGAGAGAAAAAGGATGAAAGCAGCAGATATCATCCGTGTGCGCAGTGTGCACCACTGTTTCAAGTTATTAAAAATGATAAGATCCTTGTACTCAGGAGCTTACAATCTAATATAAACAGACAGATTGCAAAATGAGAAATGAAAACAGACCAAGGAGTTATGACACAAAGAGACAGGGAAGCAAGAGAAGAAGAGATAAGGAATCGCTGCTGGAGAGACTCCCAGAGCAGGCATCGCCCCAAATCTCTCCTGAAGCCTCATCACATAAACCTGTGGCCTCCTCCTCCTCCTCCTCCTCCTCTTCTTCCATGGCTTTGGGGGAAATGTCTAACACAGTCACTGGTGACCACAGCCCGTTGACCTACAATGACCAAGCCGCCAAAGTTACTGAAGCAGTTTAACTGCACCCAGAAGAGGATTTTTTTAAAAAAACCAAACCCTTGATTAGGACCAAGAGAAGATGACAAGAAGTTCATACCAGTGAAATAATGCTTACAAAATCTCCAAACCACTGCCTTAGTAACACATTCACCGTAACTACATTTATATTTGGCCTGGTGTCCAGCATTGTGGTTCAAATACCCAATAGTGTATCATAAAGGAATACAGACCGTGAACAGACTTGTTTTTCCTGCCTTTGGGAGCTTACAGGTGTATGACACTGACTTCAAGAAAGCAGTCATAAAGCTAGCTTAAAAGTTAATATGACAACAGAATAAAATTGTTAGCAGTTGTTGTAAAATGCTAGGCATAAATACTTAGACATTGCTTCTCTTACTTTTCTACCAGGATTGAATTCAGGTTGTATTTTCTTTTGTGGAAGTTAATAGCATCACAGACATCAAAGTGTGAATGAAGTAAATCCTGAATTTCACTTATGTATATGCTAAACACTCAAAAAGAAAGGGAAACACGTCTTCCACGTATCTTAAAAAGGCACTTTACTTTTGCAATAATGCTTTTGCTGCTTAAGCAGCGAACAGAAGTACTGTCATGGAGTGCATTTAAAGTCTTAAACAAGGAAATTAAAACTCTTTTTTTTTTTCTAAGATGGCAACAAATAAACTTTTATGTACTTGAGGGAAAAATAAAAGTTTGCCTGTTGTCAGTCCTTGGCTTATTTTTTGGATTAAAGAATCTTCTTTTCTCCTTCCTAGAAATATAATGATATGCTTACAAAAAGTAATGGAACTGAAAAATAGAAAATTCACATAATGCATATTTTCAGTAAGCAATCATTACTTCTGAAATGGAGACTAAAAATGACAGGGTGATGCAAGTCCCAAAGAAAAACATACTCTTCCAGTGAGAGATTACCCTTGGAAATCTGACATTACCACAGAATAAGAATAATAATCAGAAGGCTCTCAAAAAGGGGCTAATTTATTTGACAGTTTTGGCTATATTCTCATTGCCAAAGGAATTACTTTTAAGTGGCAGGGGGGGAAAGGCAGGGTGGAGCTCAGGGACAGTAATCACAACAGTAAGCACATTTTAGCTTGACTGAGGAGCAAAATCACATTCCATATTAAATGATAAGTTCGTTCTATGCTCAATAGGAATTATAGGCCCCTAATGAGCTGCTGCAATTGCTATGCACAAATAAAAAACAATGATACATCCAGAAGGGTTTCCAGGACTGGCTCTCAAGAGTTTTAAAGTTTTTCAAATGACAGCACATAAAAACTATATACACAAGCCAGCAATGGAATACACCAAGGTAAAAATAATCAGAGGAAGGCAATTACATCACACTGTAGTTTTTGTTCCAAACCAGAACTAAAACCAACTGGGACTAAAAGAGCATGATGATGCAATTATCCCAAATCTACATATATGGGCACTAGCCTATTTTTTAAATATATAAAGTTTTCACTTCAAATTGATTAAAAAAATTTAGCAGCAGTGCTATGTTGCACAAATGATCTTCAAACTACACACCTAATCCTACAGTAGTAGTTATTCTCCAAAAAATGTTCATGCTGCAGTTTTGTCCTACAGAAAAAAATATGTTCTCTAACTCACACACCACACGGACCAATTTCAATGCATCTATGTTCTCACCTCTTAAAAATCTAAGCGTCCATATTCTGTTAGCAGTATGATACTTCGGAAATTTCTTCAGAAAAACGTTAAAGCTGGTGATGGCCAGCTGGCTGTGTAATTAAAATTAGTCTGTTTCAAAATCTGATTAAACCCTACTAAAAGCCAGTATGTAAAAATTTCTTTAAACATATAGACTCTTCCACTCTGCCAAAAAAGCGTCGTTGGCATTTGGGTACACAAGCAACAGTGGAGAAACCAAACATATGATCTGGTTTTGAATCAAAAATAAAGCGTGAACTGCATATTTATAAGCATTGCTATTGAAATAGTGTAACCTGCCTTAGTTTTGTATGTCGTCATTTGAATATTTTATTAAAAAGCTCATAACAGAATACCGCTGGGGAAACCATGTCTGCATTTTATAAAGATATAAGTATCAGAGACACTATGAAGAATGTAGAACCAGGAGACAAAAATATTTAAATTATGAAGTAATACACAAAATCACTTTGACTTGCTTCCACTCAATGCTATAATGCAGTTACAAAAAACCAGTAATTAACAAATAAGTTCCTTTTATGACTACATTATCATCATCTAGGG
>NW_010167158.1:88359-98762 GCF_000695765.1 Mesitornis unicolor
GACTTTCTCAAAGAAATACACAAGATCTGGAAGCAGGCAGCAGTTGTATATTTAGCACTAGAAAAGTCTTCACTTTCTTCAATATGCTACCAGAAACTAGATGAGATATCTGAAAACTCTATCCAAATCTTATCCACTACAGAGTGAGAAGACAAGACTTTTCACCACAAGAACTTTCTCATGGTTTCACTGGCCCTTCTTTGCTGCCTTATGAGGTGTGATGAACTCTACCTGTTAAGTATGGTAAAAACTTGCTCCGGAAAGTAGAGATGATCACCTTGGGGGTCACGGTATTGCAGGATGGAATGGTAAAAGCGTATGACAAAGGGGTGAACCCTAAAATGCAGATGAAGCCCCAAAGATGAAGAATTAGCACAGAGGAAGTAAAACACATACAAGGATTGTCATTGGGGTGTTTTAACATAAAAATGATTATATTTGAGCCTCTCGAAAACCTCATAACAAAACAATCATCTTTTGTTCAAAATCTGGAGCTCCCCAGACTGTCACAAACTCTCTTTCCAGACAGCTTGGGGCAAGAGCTACTAAAAACCCCTCCCCTCCTGTCTCATGCATATTTATGATCAACCTCAATGAGTGTCAAGGGATCATTTCAGCCACAGCCCACATGTATTCCTCTTTTTCTTTCTTCCTCCTGCTTCAGTTTTCAAGGAATTGGCTTTTACAAAACCAGCTTTCCGAAAAAGCTATCAGAGCTCTGAATGCTGCTGCTGCAATACTTGGGTGATAAAACAAGAGGTGGGAAAGTATTAAGGAATGTTTGGACAAGAAACAAGCTGCCAAAAATCCTACTCAATCAGCTACAGCCATGCAATGAGTGACAGCAATGCAGGAGTGTAATCCATTAGCATAAGGCAGATGGATAAAGAGTTTATTTTTTAAAGTCCAGACCAGTGTTTAAGCACTACCACAGACTTTGGAAAGGAATGCCTCCTTTTAAGCAAGTTCACAAACTCATAGGAGAAAAAAAAAGAAGAAGAAGAAAGAAAAAAAGAAAAAAAGAAGGAAAAAAAAGAAAAAATGAAAAGACAAAAATAAAAAATGAAGAGGAGAAATAACGAATAAAAGAAAGAAGAAATAAAAGAAAGAGCAAAGAAAGAAGAAAAAAGAAAGAAAAATAGTATTACAGGCATTTATTTTTATTGACGTATTAATTATTTACACTGAACTCATAATATGTTAGCCAAAAAAAAAAAACAAACAATGCTGTATTCAGCTATAGAAACTTACAATGGACTTCATCAACTTGCTGAAGGCTTTCTCTAAAAGTGTATTTTCCACATGAGATTTCTTTTGTTCTCAAAATAAATGTAACATACCTTGTAAAGCAAAAGAACATGGATTTCACTCCAACAGCACACTCAGCAGCCTGGGTGAGAGTCTCACCCTCCTGTCTGTGCTCACTGTGGGCATTCAGGTTGAGTGTTCTGTTCAGGTTCCCATTACCCTACTAGGGCAGAAAATGGAAATTTCTCCCATTTAACCATCCCCAAATGTATAAGCTGACATCATCTTGCCAGGACAAGACATTCCAGGTCTTGCTCGCTAGCTTCTGCATTAGCTCAACTCCTGCATTACTCCAAACCACAAAAGATAAGCAGCCACTATAGAATTAATAAATGGGCTTCAACTCCACAAAAGCAAAGCAGTTCCCTCATGATGCAAGAAGGAGACAGAAATTCTGTGGCAGGAGGTGAAAGGCTGTACCAGATCCCAGGTCCCAGGAGGAGATGGGGCTCAGTTAAGGCCCTGTCTGAAGCAAACACACTGAAACAAAAGCAAAGCATTGCAGAGCATCTTGAGAGTTCTTCACTCAGGTCCTCAGCTGCACAGAGATCTGTTTTTAGGATAGGATGCCTTTCAAATTTGTGAATAATTACATATCCAGCAGAAATGCGAGACAGAAGTGTAAGTTAATGATTTTAATGGAATGGAAAAACAGAGTAATAAAACAATGACAAAGAAATACAAGTATGGCAATGGTAGGAACTGCACAGTTGCATTTGGTATTTTTTGTATTCAATGATACAAATTTTAGATGTAAAACATGTGAAATACTGAACTTAAATACTGTTCATAAAGCCCTAAGGTTCATCATGTCAACCATACCTGCAGTGCCATCCAAGAACAGTTTGCACTCTGTGAATCTGGTGTTACAGGCTTCCAGCTTGCAGCCAATTTAAAGCCAGAAATGAGATAACACTGTGCTTTATAAGAACAGGCCCAAAACATTTTTATGTGAAGATGGAAAAAAGAACTTTTTGTATCCTACAACACTTTTTATACCACAGTTCTCACTGCTGGGTCCATTATGCAATGAGTAACTACTATTGCACCTTGCTTATTGTCTGATGTTTTTCCCAAGGATAGAAACATGTTCTGCTTTTCCTGTCAGGCTTTTGAAAATTTATTTAAATAGATGTACACAGTGATAGATATATATCTTAAGAAAATAAGACCAAAGAAATGTAATTTATATTGATAGAGATTAGAATGGTGAGAGCTGAAATCTCCCTTCAAGTGGAAAATACATCATTCCCTACCTCCGTGCTTGAAGAAACATCTGTCTCCTTTACTGTCACCCCTTATTCTTATTTTGGAGAATTTAATTATGTGAAATATCCTTTGTCTGCAGCAATTCTTAGCCTCATTCAAAACTCTGGAGGACACATAAACAGATGCCCTAAAACCAACACCCTCTCCCACTATGCATGTTGACTCATTCCTAGACCTCTATTCTGAGTGACATAAATGTAACCAAAATTTCATAAAATCCCACCATCATGATAAATATCACCACATAACTTCCCAGCTGATTAGTTTGTACCCTTAGACAGAAATTTTTCAGTACCAGATCTGACACAGTCCGCACTGGAAAACAGAAAGTATTGTTTGAGGCATCAGGCAGGCAAAGAAAGTGAGGACCTTCTGTTTGGTGACACACAGGTGCACTGGTGGCAAAGCCTTAGCATATGCTAAGCCTTCAAGTTAATTCTCGGAAATACATCAATGTCTGTCTGATTTCTGCTCTTTCTGGTTCTCCTTCACGATTACAACGTAGACAGGAAAATTATTTTAAATAAACTTTCAATTTTATAGTTTCTGACAAAAAAAAAAAGCCAACCTCAGCCACCCAGAGGCAAATTATTCCTCACACTTCCTTCATTCAGTGCCTATCTAGAGCATCCAAAATAAGACTGACCAAAGGTCCCCTATGTGCACAGTGAGTGCTGACAGCCTGGGTTTGGTCCAGGTGCCTCTGGGTTTGGAGGGAGACTGCTTGGAAGGAGAGCCATGGCAAACACACTGATGAGAGGTAAAGGATCAGTCAAGAGTGGAATTCACACTTGCTAGTGGAGCTCCAAAGAGCAACCTTCGAGATCCATTTTTTGTCTCCATAAAGAGTTTTATAAGTGAACGTTACACTTTCTCTCTAAAAGCAGATAAAGTTAGCAAGTACCTTTTATAAAAATCTACGAAAATGTAGGTCCCAGAAACCAAGTTAGATCAGAACCGCTGAAATTGGTGAAGTAATTTCTTTATGGTAGCCTTCAAAATGCACAGTCAGGTCCTTGAAAGGTTAAATACTGGGTCCTGCACAAGCTCTTAAAGAAAACTCCATCTTTCTCATACTATCAACAGTTATTCTGAAGACTCATGGTGAGCTGGATCTACAGAAAGATGAAGTGTGAGGCCGGACACTGAAGTAAACTACAGCACTCTTAAATCCCTTGGCTGGGATGTTTCTTTAGAGTACAAAATTCTAGCAGAAATCTTTCCCTTAAAAAATGCAGATTCTTACAAACGTATTTAACTACTGTGTTGGGATTTTTATATACTACCTGTCTTAATACAAAACTTAGACTTAAAATTTAATTTCCCTCATCAAAAAAATTAACATTAATCTATAATTATATCCTAAGGATACAGAATAAAATAAATAAATAATCAAATTCCCCTCTCAACAAAATAATAAAAAAATGATTACAAACTTTGAGTACTTCTTTGGTATAGTTCACATGGCTTCAGTGATGCTCAACTAATCCATTGCAATGAAGGATATACAGCTAATACTCTTATGGAGATTTCACTTTAATTACAGATGTGCTTTGAATTTATCATTAAACTAGAAAACATATGTTTAACCAACACTAGCAAACTGTTGCCAACACCTATCTCTCAGGCTGCTCCAGCCACCTTTCTCTCTTCTCTCCGATCACACTCACACCTCTCTGGAATTGAAGCTGTCCTAGACAGATGTACCAACAAGATTTTAAGGAAAAATTATCTCTACGGTTTTCACTCCCCTTGGCCGCTTTCTGCTTTCTGCACATTATCCAGTTTTTCTACATCTGGTTACCCTCCCCATATGTTTGGAACAGCCTCCCTTCTCCCTGCCAAGCAACCTCCCTCTCTCCCATGAAATCCCTCTTTCTTTCAGCAGTCCCTTCAACAAGAATCCTCACATTCCCCCTCACCTAACAGTTGCGCCGTGTCTCGTCATGCAGCTGGGTTTTTTATCTACCTTTAGGCCAGACCTTGCAAACTTTTTCCCATGGTAAAAGTCCCAATCCTTCTGACCGGTTTCACTAACCACAACAACAGGATGAGTTCAGAGGAAAAAAAAAAGAAATCCATGTTTTAGTTATTAACATCTAAAAGGCAGCAATTTCATTCCTGAAGGAGCAAAGCAGACAAACAGTTGGATGTCTGTCTGTCCTGCCAGCAGCGGGAGGATGCAGCAGTGAGGATGGGAGAACAGGGAGCTGCTGGGATGTGCAGAACAGGCACTGCCTGGCCAGCTGTGCCGGCTCCTTCCTCCTCCTCACAGCTGGCCCATCCCAACATTTAAAATTATTCCGCCGTACAAAAGTAATTCACAGCTCTGAGGACAATGTCCAAAATGTTACCATCACCAGAGGCGTAGCATAGCACTCTGAGCGCTTCATAGCTGAAGAAGCCAAGACTTTTTTACCCACATCCAGGGTAAAAACATCATTCCAGGAGAACTGTAACAGGTATCAGTCCATGCTCTCACTCGCCCTGAGTCTGGGTTCATTTTTGAGGTCAATGAGCTAATTTACCACTTGTAAAATGTGCGCTTTACACATACCCTCAGCATATTCTCCCCATGGTTGCCCACTCGTGTCAGCTGACAGATACCACAAAGATAAAAATGGACCAGCAGGTCCAGAACAAACCCCTCTATTCAAATCATGCAGCTACCTCGGAGCATACTTCAGTAGTGTCACTTGGGTGAAGAAGCCACATTTTATGACCAGGACGATCACTGCAACTCCATTTGTCCTCGCTAGACTTCTGTCCCAGCTAGGAGAATATCCTGATCAATGTGAGCACCACCAAGGGCTGGGTGTGCCACTGATCTTGTGCTTTGTGTCACTGGATAAGGACCTGGATGGCTTCTTTAACAGCATTTGCCAAAAGGTGCTTCCCAGTTCTTTCTGTATTCCTGAGTAACAAAGAAGGTGCACTGCCAAATGCCCTCCCACTGAGGCAAAAAACCAGCACCCTCCCCCAAGAAAAAAAAAACCAGCAAGGATTTCAGTTTATAGCAACTTTGCATATTTTCCTGGGTTTATGTGCTTTGTTTTTCAGACTCATAACCTAACTAGGAAACCACAGACTGCTGCATCTGTTGGACTCAGCATTATCAAAAATGCGCTGACTCTATATAAAAGTTATCCCATTGCATCATAGCCCAGACAAGCCATGTCACGCCTGTAGCCGTGTGCAGATGAGCCCTGTGCAGCATCCCTCCCCTCCTCGGCCAGGCTGGGGACGGAGCAGCTGGTGACGCCGGGCAGCGATCGGGCCCAGTCGGCTCAGCCCCACGTCAGCCACAGCCATTACACAAAGGTAAAAGCTATCGATGGCAATCATTTGCATCCTTGCCTCATCTCACCATCTGCTTCTGCTGCTGCTCACTTGAAAATTAATATGGTGGTTGCTTGGATCAGAAGCTAATGCTACATCTGTCTTCCTTAGCATTACAGATAATTATTAGACTTTGTGTGCAAGCCTTTTTGCAACTCAAATGGGGTGACCATGGCTTCTAATCTGACAGGATCCTCCCTTCACCAAGAGAGACCAACATGCTTCATTTGCAATTGCAGAACCTGAAACAAATCCTCCTCCTCCTAGTCTGTGCTCCCTTACTTTCTGTCCTTTTTCTTCCTCCATACACTTTCAACAGAGCTAAAAAGTAAATTAATAAAGCGTAAATCTCGTTCAAAGAACATAAAAAGGTCTTTCACAAGCAAATGTATGGAAAACTCAGGGCTGGTCTTGCTTCTATAAATTACAACTCCTAGTCCAATTTCTAGGAGCTGTTTGCCAATCATGGATATGAAAGACACAACTAAAATTGCATTTTATAAACTCAACCATTTATTCCTAATAGTTTCCTATTTGCATCTGATTTGCACTGCATGAAGAAAAGCAGAAATGTGAGAAGAGTGAACTATATACTGCCATAAAGTACTTGATGTTAGCACACTCATACAAATCTTAATTCTGCAGCCTTTAATCCAGAGAAAGTCTCAAAGAGGTATTCCCTATATATAAATTGTAATATACTGGGTTTAGAGAAGGACTAATTTCACAGGCTTCAGGAGAAAACTCTGACAGAAATCTGTTCTCTTCTTTCCCATGTAAGACACACTGGAAACTCCTTATAGGAACATTATCAAATCGAATATTTTTAAAAGCCTCCTAGTAAAAATGACTTTACCCTATGTGTACTTTTCATCATTTAAATTAGTTAGAAATTATTATACGAAAGCAAACACTCAAATCCACTTTGATAGTTTTTACCAGAATTCTAGAGAAATGTTTATATCTTAAAAAACCAACCAAACAAAAAAACCCATTCCCTCCTGTTCAAAGCACTTTGAAAATGCAGTTAAGAAATCTCTAAGTAGAAAGTTTGCAACCATTCTTCTCTTAACCTATAGTCTGAGCATTGTGGTTATATTAAATAAGCTGCTAAAACTAAAAAAAAAAGTATATGAAAGGATGAAATGCTCCATCATGTCCTAATCCTTTCCAGTTCTGTCCCCCTATTTGTAGAGGCTCACAACATAGAGCAACAAATTACTCACAACAAATTGCTCACAACATTAGCAATAAAAGAATGTGCAAGATGACCTCCTCCACCTATAACAAGAACACAACAGACTATTGGCGAAAGGCAGAAAAGGCCAGTGGAAAATTGGGAACTATTTACATAAGCCTTTGTTTTGGAGCATTTGAGAATGGCAGAAAGGTGCTACAAAAAGGCCAGGCTGTCCTGTGAATCAGGAGCGTGAGAAGAAAAACAAGAGAGAGATGGGTCATTCAGAGTCCATGAACCTTAACACCATTCCTTGAAGAAAAAAAGGTTTCAGTTAAATTGTTTATAGGAAAGATGCAAACATACACTTGTGGCAAAGAATTTTTTTTCTCCTCATCTGTTTTCCTATGATTACACTTTCTTGCCCTCAATTTTTCTTAAGACGTGCAGAGAAAGGCAAAATCAGCTTACGCTTTCTTTTCATTCCAGATGGCAAACTGATGAAAACTGACTAATAGCCAAATCAAGAAATGCATTATGATGAAGGCCTGGATTCTAAAAAAAGCCTTTGCAATTTTTCAAGTGAGAGAAGCAAATATTCATCACATAACTTTTAGAAAGTAATTTGCATTCTCAAGGCACTGTAGACCCATAAACAATTTCATTTTTCTACCACCCCTTTGGGCTACAGAGTAGCCCTCTCTGGTTGACAGTTGGGAAACTGAGGAAGGCTTAGTCCCTCAGAGACCTTCACGGTGCATAACTTGGCACTGCCACCAAAAGGAGCAGCCGCAGGTACCCTTCCCTGTCCCAGGCTGCCACTCCTGCCTCTTGGCGGGGCTGGGCTCCGTGTTGTGCAGCCATGGGACAGATGGGAGCAGGGGGCTGATATTAGGTGTAATACCTAGTTATGCTAAGAGTAACTTTTTGGTGGAACACCACTACAGATCTACTTGTACCTAAGTTAACGCTCCACGGAGCTCCATGGCGCTGTAGTCCCAAACTCAGGCTGTTTAGAAATTGCTTTTAACCCTGGCATCAGGCAATAGTGGGGGATTTCAGCATTAAAGAATCAGGTGGTCTTCACTGCCCTATTTCCTGACGTATCACAAAGAGAGACAGGACACATTGAGGGTTGGTGTTCCATCCTCAGTGCACACTGGACCAGTTCTGAACATATCCTACAGCATGAATACCTGATGTTTCCCTCCTAGGGACAGCCGCAAAAGATGGGAAAAACTACATGTTCTGCACTTCTCTAAATTCACAAATTTGGTGTCAGCATAATTTCTGTGGTATAGCATCAAATTAGTCCTCTAGACCAAATATATCCACATTGAACATGTATCACTGAATGCATGAGACACAATCTCTGATCCAAACAGCATTTGTCTAACAATTCCCATTAATGGCAAAGTTCTCCCAATGCCAACAGCTGCTGACACTTTAATGCTTAGCACATCTGAAAATCCAAATCAAGCTGTGGCCCTCTCAAGATAATCTGACTAATTTTATCCTTTTTTGACAGTGTTTATTTTTGTATTTGGCTTTTGCAGTTAAAATGTAGATCTAAATCATGTGACCTGGATGCAGTGGAAAGTCCTCCAGGACTTTCTGAAAAAGAGATAAGGACTCCTTAAAAGAGCCCATAACCCTATATAGTAAAGGATTGGATATTTTTATTAGGAAATTAGAAAAAATAATTCAAAGCATATAGAATTTACTATTATGCTACTAATAACTTTAATAATATTGAATTATATTAATAAATTTCTACAATGCTTTGCAGGTTTCCCTAACGTTGCAAGGCTGTCCAGGGCCACAGCCCTGTGACTAGGGGCAGGAGCCACCTCTGCACATGCTGCAGCACGGCTTGACCACATGTGCAGATGCTAATAAATAACAATACCGGTGATGACGATGATGGCAGAACCATGTCAGCATTCACAATATTCCAGCTTCCAGCCTCTCCTCAATCTGTAACGCCAAACTGCCTCAGATGGCTGGCAAGAAGTCAGATGCTGACAGCCATCCTGGCAGCACTCGCAGCCCCCTGGGCCCCCCACCTAATTAGCCTGACATGGAGCAGAAGGATGCTGTGCTGCTGCCAAACGGGGAGGTGTGGGCTCAGAGGGACGCCCAATTTCAGCAGACAATGCTCCACACCAAACCCAAGGAGTCCTGCCTGGGAAGACAATCACAGGCCACCTTTGGCCTCCAGATCTACATTCCTGGCTTGCACCAACCAGCAGGCAAATGGTTTACCTGAGTCCAGGAGCAGTGAGGTAGAGGATTGGATTTCAAGCCAAGGTACAGATAATTTGCAGCATGGATTAATTAAAACTACTTGGATTTCACTTTTTACCCTCCCATACTGAGTAAGAATAAATGCTTCAGAATGCAAATGCTCAACCACACCAGTACATCTCCCCCACCGCCACCAACCAGTTGCCACATGTGCCAGGGAGCAGCCTGGCCATGTGCGGCTATCACAATTCTCTGCCACAAGGACACTGACAAAAACGATTTCACAGGCTGGAGTGAAACTGTATCCCACTGTCTGAAACAAGAAGAACACAGAGAGGTAAAACAAAAGGTGAAAATTGTCATCATATCCAAGCAAACCACATGCACAACTCTGAAAAGTTCATTATAAAATTCCAAGCAATGGTCTCAGTTCAGCGGCACAGAGGGACTATATTTTGAAATAATGAAAGAATAAGGGTGGAAGGAGGCTTGGAATAAAAGTCAGCAGGTGTGATTATTATTTGGAAAATTCTTAAGTGCTTATTCTTCAGAGCACTACATGAATATTCATTTAGCCTCCCAGTTTAGGAGATTTCAGATTGGAGTGTTGGTATCTTCATTTCATGGAAGAAAAAACAAGGCATAAGAGCCCAGCTTCCAAGAGCTAAGTACAACTTGAGGATTGTAGTTTCTCCATAGCCTCATCAAGTCTTTTACCAATTAACTTTCTTTAAGGAAAAAAGAGCAACCACTAAGTGACCATGGAGAAAAGCAATTGCCTAAGACCACTACAAAAATAAATGGCAAAGCCAGGGATGAATTCAGAGCTCTGGAAAATCAGTCCAGTACCCTGGTCCTTTGGGAACAGTACTTATGTGTAGCAAATCATGAGCTAATATCACTCTTTCGAGCTCTGGTAGCAGTTTCCCAAAGCATGAACTGGGAGGCCACAGTTCAATGATCCGTGCAGCTGATCAATGGAGCACTGCTGTCAGCAGAGCTTCAAATTAAAAGCTAAAAGAAAAGGGTTCACTGAGCTCTTGACACAAATTTTAGGTTCAGC
>NW_010167158.1:98793-103013 GCF_000695765.1 Mesitornis unicolor
CCCCACAAACACTGCTCTTTGGCAATTATCACAGTCAGATGGCATTTTTCACAAAACATCTCAAGTTTGGGCCCTGCAAGCCCCATATATTATGATTTGCAGTTGAGGACTACCACAGCAAACACCTCCCCAAATATAAGTTAGAGATGGGCATCTATTTAAGTGTAAGTTAGAGAATCCACATTCTTCAGGCAAACACTGGGGTGAACAGTTTTGCTTCAAGAAGCTTCAGTAACATCTCAAAAATCTATTTAGAGAAGAAACAATCCTGGCTGCAAACTGTGTAGAAAGTTGAGGAAGTAGTCAAATAATATGCCGTGCCCCAAAATCTTTGCTCCCCAAAAATAGAGGACTAATAAGAAGACACCAGAGGACTCAGCAGACATCTGGTTCTTCATGGACCTGTGAAATGCACTGAAGCAACTGCTATCTCCTCTCTAGCCTCCAGGTTCCCTGTTATTTGGGATAAAGATAATAATTTTAATCCTTTTTGTTTTGAACCTTGATATCCACTAAAGAAAGACACTACATTAAGAGTTAGATATACCATTTTTTTAAAACACGCACATGAAAGCAACAAAACATAGCTATTGTATTTGCTCAGTCATTTTTAACTTTCCCTGAATTAGAAGGAAAATAATTGCTATTTATCCTCATTTACAGTGCATTCCTTTTAGTAAAGAACACGGGAAGGGTCATTGGTATCCTGGCAGGGTTTCATTTTCTAGGTGGTCTAAGTAATGGTGATGTTTTTTTCAAATGAACAAATAAATATATATATTCAAGTCTTTCCCACTTAAAAGTAAACAATATGAAGCTGAGTAACTTAAGAAATTTAAGAGGAGTAAAAATAAATCAAAGAAAAGCACTGAGGCAATACAGATGGTAGAAACCTGAAAAATGCTAAGTCTGGGAAGGGGAAAATTGGGAAGAAAGTTAAGGAAGGAACTCTGAAAAGCTGCTGTTTTGTTGTTTTATTTGTTTTTAGTAGAACAGGGAATCTATAAACAGCGGGACAGAAAAAAACCCAAAATTTTTTATAATGCTGCACTAATTTTTACAATGTTGCATGCTACTGCCAGAACCCACCTATAGATCATTATAATGCTTAAAAGATCAGGTAGACTTGCTTCAGAGAAAAACAAAAAACAGACTACATGTCTAAGGCAAGACAAAAGTATAATGCTAATGATGTAAAATAGGACACTGGGACTCTATTTACTCCTCATAATTAAACAGCAAGAAGACAGTAAAACAACTAAAAGATAAAAGGAAACTACACATATTTTTCATGTGAAATGTATAAATATAAAATACCAGCAAGGATGCAGAGAATATACGTTTTGCAAATAATTCTGGATCACTGGGTATGACAAAGCCCAAACAGGGTTATCTTTTTATCAGGGATTAAGAAGGAACCCCCAGGAAGGGCAGGTTATGTCAAGATCACCCAACAGATGGGTGCATCCTTTTTTTGTGCACTTGTCAGATGAGGTGGATCTCTGGCAATAGTGCACTTGGGCAAGGGCAGACAGGAGGAAAGTTTTGCATTTGGAAGCATGTCAGCAATATCTGACTCCATCATCATGAATTGTCCCAGTTTCTGCCCCTACACTTGGAGCATGCCCTGGCACCAGTGAATCAGGAGAGAAGACGGGGTGAGGGGGGGAAGCTGAGTGCAAGGAATAGTCTGGGTCAGACTTTATTTGTTTATTCTTTTGTGTTTCACTTAATTATAAGAAATTCTTTTCTAATTTGCACATGTTTTCCATAGGCACTGGCTCTTTGTGTTTTCTTATAGATCCTGCATGTCTTAATGAGCCTCTTTGCTGCCTTTTGGCTTTGGCCCAGCTGCAGCCTTATCTCTCTTTGCAAAACTTTATTTATTCTCTTATGTATTGCTGGACACTGGAATTGAGATCAGCCTCCTCAGAACACAAATGTGGACACAGTCCAAACCCCCGTAGAGTTTACAATCCAAACATTCACTCAGCAGAAAATCCTCATTAGCTCTGTTTCATCCCTGCCTCCTACCCCTTATTTATTTTGGCATTGTAAAAGAATATGCTGTGTTCTTGAAAACAGAAGTCTCCTCTATAGTAGGACTTAGGTACATTAAAGCAGGTAAAGTGTAATTTTGATGAGCGTTTATGTAGTAGCCTGGTGGGAGTGCAGCCATTCAGCTACGCTTTTTGCAAAAAAGAGGTGCTGAACTGCGCGTGGTAGCCATCAACTTGACTACGGCGCCAAGAGGGACGGTAGAAACAGAGCTAAGCTCGAGAAATACAAAGTTTCCCAGTTTGTAACTTGTTCCTTTGTATAAAAGGCAGGATCTGGTGGGGTGGTAGGAGGTCTCCTCTGAGAACCAAAGACCTGTTCAGAAGTCTTTTATCAAGCTAAAATATAAGGTCGCACCAACCTGAGGTACTAAGATAGAGTAAGAAGGTCCTCTCATTTGTAGTCAGTGCTTCAGAGCCATCTCTTCATGCCTTCGAGGCACAAGAACATTTTGTTTCACCTCAGAATAATACAGCACTAAACGTTAGAAAAAGGATGGAAACTTACTATGCAGGTTACCAGCAAATACCCACTTCTTGACAGACTCATGTATCTGGAGATGTCTTTCATTCAGTTAAAAAAAAAAAAAAAAAAAAAAAAATTTTTTTACTAAATAAACATACACACATTATTAGTCACATCCAGAAAGAAGTGTGACTTCTCAGGAAAAATGAACTTTCTGCTCAGGCAGTTTCCAATAAGACTCCAGAAGAATGAGTATGCTGTGAGTCAGATTCATTAAAAGTAAATTAAAATAGTCTGTCATAAGAAACTTCCATTTTTTCCTCCTCTAAACTTTTGTTCTGAAGCAGAAATCGATTTCAATTGTACTCCAGAGCAAAGTAAATAAAAGATTTTGTAACTTGCGCTAACTCCCTAATTGTACTGTTTATAATGGACAGAAGTTATTTATTTTTGGAGGGTAAAGAATGAACATTCTGGTATTATTTTTGGCTGTTTTGAGCCTTTTTCACAGCAATGCATTTCATTCTTTTCAAATGCCTATTAATTTTTGGCATTACAATACCTTTATGTAATTTTGTAAACAGAAGGATATTGAAGTCTATGCTTTTACATCACTATTTTATATATCATTTTAAGAATGAATCTGATTGATTCATCTTGAAATTCCCCAAAAGATCAATGTTTTAAGCACTTTTAAGAACTGGCCCCTTATATCAGTTGAAGTATCATAATATATTAATATGTTTGGAAACCAGAGGCTATCCACTTAATCATAAACACTACGGCTACAGTCTGACCTAAGTAATCTGCCAAATGCGCAGGAGCTGGTGCCAGTTAGGAAGATAATCTAATTCTCTCTGTTCCGAGAGCTGGGCTTTATCCAGGGGACAGGTTTTTTCCTTTTCTTATATATATATTTTAAGCTAATTTGGGGCATTTTGCCTTTGGCTTGGAACATTTTCTAAACAAAATAAAACCATTAATTTGGACATACTATTAGTGCCAAACCATAATGTACTACTATTATATGGTTTATTTTGAAAAAAAAAAAATCCCATCAAAAAGAAAATTATAATAAAGGGTATAGTCCTAAAATGTCTTCTCTTTCGTTCAGGCATATGGGAAATGTAGCTCTGAAGAGATCTGCAGAACCTTTAGCAAAAGTTAACACATACCACCTTCCTGTGGCACATCTAGATTAAAAAATGTGATTTCTTGTTGCTCCTGCTTGTGGAGTGCTGGGAAGGGGTGGAGCTGTTCTGCCCCCTGCTTCATGCTGTGAGTTTCAGGCTTTTCCCTGTGCCAAGGCCCAGGGTGAGCCGTTGCAAAGCACCTCTGTTCAGTGCAAAAGGGAGGATTCCGTTTCCTTGAGTAAGAGCCATCTCACCCTACAGCTGCACAACTGTCAGATCTGGTGCCTCCATCATGAATACAACCAAGCTACCGGTAAAGCAATCCAGTCAGGTGCTGTCATCTTCAGGACTGCCGAATTTAATTTTACAATGACTCAGTTTCCAACTTCTTTTTCTTCCTCTTGCTAATGCCTTACTCTGAAGCCAAGAATGCAGTCTTTCAATAGTCAGGTTTTATCTCAAAACCCATTTACAGTTAAAAAGTGCATTCCTCCAATATTTCTTCAATTGCACTACCCCACATTTCATTAGATAATTTACAGACAGAGGGCACTTAAATTTTGT
>NW_010167158.1:103025-122499 GCF_000695765.1 Mesitornis unicolor
ACTCTGATTCTGAGAGAATTTTTTTCTGACACAGAGATACTGAAAATTAGAAGCTGTCTTCATGGAACTGATTTCTAATTTTTTATTGAATATTTTCTGCTAGCAGTTTTATATTAGGCTACTGGCTGTTGGAAACTACAGGCCTGATCCTGGTCCAGGTTGCAACTCCTGAGGCACAAAACACCTCCTGATAGGGTCTAAGCTTCTCTCCTACAGAATCCTCTGAGCACATGTCCATAGACAAAGCCATGCCTTGAAACCATCCCTCCTGCTGCAGGGCCAGTGCTTGTTTTCTTTCTAGTGCTGAAGTAGTTAAGGAAAAAGGAAAAAAAAAGGTTTCTAAAAGGGAAAAACATAGTTTCAAATTAGAAATAGGATTAGAACTGATATGTGTTTGGGGAGAACTGATGGAGGGAGGATGGCAGCTGGAGAACCTTCATCTTTACTCTCCGTTTGCTTCTACAGGATACTAAGCAAAACACATCAGATGCATGCATAATTATCTGAATTCATGGGACTAGCCACCTGATTCAGCACATGCTCCTTCTGGACTCAGTTACTCGGAGACTAAACCCTTCTCTTGGGTCTTCAGAGGTCCGGTACGTACTCTGGCAGGAAGGCATCCCTTCATCCCAGCGCAGCAGGGCACCTACTGAGAGATTTGTTCCCATGCTTTATCCCCTCCAGGACAGCTAATTCACCATATACATGGTGAATTATATATTATATATATTCACCAGGAAAAGGGTGAAGCTGAGGAGTTGAAACCTTTCTCTGTTGTCCCAGCACCACTCCTGCTCAGTCCAGGAAGGAGGTAGTGCTTAATGCTACTGGTTTTCCTCATCTCTGGTCCTGGTGGCTGAAAACTGCTACAAGACTCTTTTACATGGTTCAGTCCCCCCATCCCATGTCACAGACTGTCCTCAGGCTTAACACGCTGCCTCTGCATCACTGCTATTAGACTGTATCTGTTTGTAAAAATTTCTCTGTAAGTTGAATGAAAGACACATCCAATTTGTAAATCAATTTCGCCTTCTACCATTCATGGCTGTAAAAGATCCCATCCTGTTAATTGTGCTAAACTTCAGAAGACATTTAATTATACATTTCTGCAACTACAATGGCAAATGCCTGGGGTTTGTTTTCACTTTAATCTGTTTAAGTTCATTTAACTGAATGTCAGTGATGAGCTGGCAGATCTTTCTGCAGAAGGCTCATGTCCTCCAAAAAACCCTTTTGGGGAAGAGCCACAGGCCTTACTTGCATTTGCTGACAGCTATAGAATATTGACAATACTTTTATTATCTTCATTATGCTAATATCCAAAAAATTGCAAAATGGGGTGAAATTAATCGAGGTTTTATTATAGCTAAAAAAACAGTACCACTACTTGCAGGACTGGATGTTCAGGTTGTTTTTCCCACATATAATCTCATCTGCCTCTAGTATTTATTCTAGTGTTAGGATGAGAGTCAGTTCTTAAATCCTTTCCATTCTGGATCAAGGTTACATTCATCTCAAGGTTTCATTCAGACATAGACACAGTAACTGTAGTGAGAGTTATTCTACTGTGTCTGAAATATACCTCAGTCGTGAAAACTGAAGTCTACTTTTTAAAAGCCCGGCAGGTATAGCATGATCATGTAACAGAACACTCCAGAGGATTGTTCACTAACAGACCTCAAACATGATACAGAGAAACATTTTTCTAGGTAAAAAAACTTTTCATGTCCTAGGAAGTTGCATTATTTTGTTATTTATGTACTTAATTACACCCACAAGAAATATATTTTCTGCACCAGTTGCAGCAAAAGCATTTTACTAGAGATGCCTATTGATAACTGGATGAGACTTCCAGCCCATTTCACGCCAGCTACAAATGGCCTCAGCCCCATTGATGACTTTGAGGTTGGCTGGATTTCAACTAATAACCTAAAGATGAACAATCCTACGTATCCAACTACTAATTGAGTCCCTTCAAATGGACACTAACTGGATACTCTTTGTACTCAGAGAGAAAAAAAGGGAAATATTCTTGGCCAGGCTGGCAGAAACCATGTATTCGGCAACTATCTGAACTAAACAGATTTACTGGTTTAAAGAATAGTCTAAAAATTAGAATTGCCATGAAGCCAAGCACACATAGAATTGTAGTCTTATTTCAAGTTTTGACTATAATCTTTCAAATGACATGCCTGACTCAATTTTCAAATCTTAAAAGTCCAGGAAAGGCTTGGTGGCCATTCAAAAAGGTATTCAGTAAAAGCAAGTAGTAACACAGAATAATAATCATAACAGTTCCCAACAGCTGTGTGGTCCAACTTGCCTTTCTCATTCTTGAGCATTTACTGAAAAAGTACCCAGACTATTTCATATTCTGTTTGATATGAGTAAATAATTCATTAGTAAACTATTTTAACAGAAAAAGCAGTATTTGGTAAATATGAATTGCAAGAATGAAAAACCTGTAGAGATTGTTTATGTTATAAATATTACTTAAAATAATTGCAGATTACATGGCACCAAAAAAGAGAGCAATCAAAACTAAAAATACAACAAAAACAAAGAGATGATGATCTACTATTATATATTTAAAATGATAGGTTTTGAAGTAAATACAGCTTTCTTTAAACACTAAAGGTTAGTCTAAGGCTGCTTGCCTTTCTGTTTTCTCTAACTTCTTTGTTTCAAATTTATGAAAGTCTGTAGCTATTCCTGGACCTATTCCCTTCTTAGTGCTCCAGTGATAACGAGCTTCCTATCCTGCAAATAAACACACTTTGTGAAGACACAGAAAAGTGTGAAAAAGCAGTAAGTTAATTACTTCTCATCGTAACTGGGCTAAAGGAGTTAACAAGTTATGACAAAATATCAATATGCTGAACAAACATTGGCCTTCCCTAAAGTTATGTAAATTCTAAGAAACACAAAGGAGAAACCACTTCTCCTTACTGGATAATGGTGTTTATACACATTTGTTGCTTATGAAACATATCCCTGCTGCCCGCCTTCACTGTCCTCAGCAGAAGGAAGAATGCTTCAAGTGTCCTTTAATCAGGGTAATACACGGGAAGGTTTATTAAACCCTGAAGACATCCTGCACAAGTCCTGGTGGCATACACATGAGACAGATACTAGACAACAAGGAAATAAAAATGTCAAGGTTTTTGTTGAGTCTCAAGATCTAACAGAGCCAAATAAGGACCGTTTCCAATGAGCTGCCCTCAGGGTGGGTACAGGACAAGAGTTCAGTGTAACGCCAGCTCTGCTTAACCTAACGTAAAGACGGAATAATGCTGCCATGTTCGTGGTGAATTTCAAGATATATTTCTCTGTAATTTAGGTTGCAGCATTTTAGTCTCAGGTTCCTCACAGTCTTCCAGTACAGTCTATGTCTACTTTCTTTTTAAGATCTCTGAAATCACCAACAGTTTGCTACCTTCTTTTCACAAGTGCTGCAATACACTGAGGTCCTCTAAAGCAACAGACGTGGTCAGAATGCCAACACGCCATCTCGAAGCACCACATCCAACAGCACAGTCTGCTTCTCAGAAAGGACACCAGAGACAAGCTACTGATAATGTAACTTCCACAGATTCAAAATTATCCAACACTTCCTGTAAAATAGGCCTTCATGCACCACATTAGCTGGTATCATGGAGTAAATCAACATTTTTAACACATTGATTTTAAGCATGTAATATTTTGTTAACATTGATTCATTTACTCCTTGCTTTACTCCCATCTATGAGAAGATTCGGCTATATCCCTAAAATCTTCAGCACAATACAGTGGCAGCAAGAAACGAGTTCCTTGTCCCTTTGCATTTGTGTGCTCTTTCATTCCTCATCTCAGCGCTTCTGGAAAAGTGCAGCATTGGTGACAGATTCTGCTTGCTGAGAATTGTTAATAATTACTGCCAAAAAATACACATACCAAAAAAGGCTAGGGAGCAAATTTAATAGAAAAAACATCATGTTATTTATGCCAAAATCATGTAGGCCACATTAAACATTTGAACATGGTGGTTCACAATGACATTTAAATATTTAAGGAAGAGTAGTGAGACTTTTTTTTTTCATGTTATTCAGTCCCACAGCTTCCAGGGAGCACTATGTAACTTCTTGACCCTTATATTAAACGTACAAACTCCATCCTGCCCTGTGTCTCAGTTACTTCCCTGAAAACTAAGTTTGGGATTATAAAACCTGTACATACTTATAATTATTTTTTCTAATTTTCTAAGTAAAGAGACAACAAATTCTTGCAACAATTTCCAAACAAACTTTTCTAAACAAAGGTATTAACAAAACAGTTCAGACCATCGCTGCCAAATGAAATGAAATGAAATGAAATCAAATCAAATCAAATCATCCATCTCCATCTAAATAAAAGAAAAAGTAAGAAGTCTCCCCATGGACTCCCTAGCATCACCCTTACAGAGAATCTACCAGTTGAAAGAGAAGAAAAAAAGACAGGAATCTCCTAGAGAGCAAATAACCTCTAAATTTTAAAATAAAACTTAGAAAGAATCCTGCTTTATGCGATGCAAAAAAATTTATTACTCTTACCTCATTATTACTAAGACATTAGCAGGGCTTTTGCAAAACATTCCAGTGGCCTTCCAAACTGTAAAACCTGCCAAATTCTTTGACTCAGTTGCCATAAAACATTTCTAAATTGCTGGAACCAGATCCAAATTTTGTTTTATAAAAGTATAAAAAGGATATGAGTAAAACCATGGCTTGATTCACTGTGAATGTAACATATGTTAAAGGGTTTCCGGGTCCTGTTACTCATTATGAGAAAATAGCGATCCAGATACGCAGATATATTATGGTGGCTCCACAGATTTAGTCTCATCCTATTGTTTTTGGTAGTTTTCCCTTTCACCTAATCACCTACATCTGGATTTTTCCTAAGTAAATCCATGCCTTCCAAAAACAAGTAAACCAAAGCAATGCCATCAATGAAAGTGTGTACTTTCTCTAGTAATATTAACCACACGCTTTCCTCTTCGTCAACAGAGCAAATTAGATCACAGAGAAAACAACCCTTTGGACTTCTCAAAAATTCATCCACATTACTATGAAATTTGAAGTATTATCCTTTGAGAAGACAATAATGTAACTTACAATTTAATTTATACTCAGGTTCTACAAACAGCTAGAAAGGACCCTCACGTATTTTTTTTTTTAATTCTTACTCAGAATGTTTCCGTGAAGTTTTCTGTGAATTTTACAGTTTAAAGAAATCTTTAGAGGCTGTTCAGTAGTGAATACTGAATCCACATAATCAACCAACCAATCATCAAGAAACTCATATTAAACATCTGCTAAAACATGTCTTTTGCTGCAAGAACTGTTTTACTGCTCAACAGCCTAACCTCATTCAGGTGTGGGAAGTCTATCAAATACACATATCTTGCCTTTCCAGATGGGTTTTGCGAGACCTCCTGGCAGTAGATCTCCATAGGTGCACCATGTCCTTTAAGGCATATATAGGACTTTCTGGGGATGCACAAGAAAAATAACAGCTCATCCATAGCTTGGCCTCCATCCTCACTGGGAAGCAGCAAGAAGAGCAGCCTGCAGCAAGGACCCACTCAGCTCTCACCTTATCTGCTCATGCTGACCTGCTTCCCGTACCCACAGCAGCACCAAGCTTCATCCAGAGCTTTTAAAGCATATTTGGGAACGGAACGAGACACCTTCACACCTGGGCAAGTGTAGGAGTGCAGTAGCAGCAGCTAATTCCCATCCCTCAGTCCTTCCCAGGGTCTAAGCAGTCCCAGAGCCGCTGCTTAATGGGAGGTAACACAAGGGTGAGTATTACTGTTTGGTGCAGTTGTTTTTTTCCTCTAAACTAAAGGCTGGAACTACAAAGACAGATATACAGCAATTTAAATTCTTACTGCAGCTTGTGATGTTCATGTAATGTGCAACTGGGTTTTCTGGATTTCAGGGAGCATCTTTCAGAAAGTTCAGGTTTGGGCAGTGCCAGAGGAGTGATGAGGCTGTTTTGACCTCATTTGTAAGGAAAAATATTTCCATGCTTTTAGTGTCAGTTTTCAAAACAACAACGAGGTTTGTATTCTTTTTCTTGTGGGTAATTTTTTAAACCTTCAAACAAAGACTAAAGTGACCCATTGCTTTGGAGGACTGTGTGGAAGGAAGGTGTTTTTGACAAACAACCCAAGATCCTCTTTAAAAATAAAACCTTCAATCTCTTCTGTCTCATCACTAATGTTTTTTTGCCTGAACACTGATTTTTTGTTAATTATTCTTAGTTTCCTTTTTCTTATTTCACTCATACCATAGATCAAACATCAACATAAAGTAAATGTATTCTTTGAATTGTTTTGCAGATTGTGACCCTTCCATAACATTTTTTGTTTTAATGCTCATCACTTGTTTCAAGCTGTTTTTAGGCAGAAGCACAAGGAACTTCAAGATTTCACTTAATATTCACTCAGTATTCCTATCCCTCAGGAATGCTGGTGTCATATTTCAGCTTTTGCTTTTTATTTCCCATTGTCATGTGTCTCCGTGTGTTTAAGACTCAATTTAGGCAGAATCTATTTCTGAGGGATTCAGAGTAGGAAAAACGCACTTTAAGCAAAGACAAAGAGGATGACAACAGGACAAGATGCAAGAGCTAAAGAACCAAAAGGGGAAAATACTTGTGAGCAGGGTGTGATTGCCACTCCAAATCATTTTCAGCTCAAAAATGTTTATAAAAAGTGTAACCTTAATCTTAGTCATTATCTCTGTTTTCTGTTTTTGTAGCTAAGTGATTATATTTAACGCAGCTTGAAGCTTTTTATGTTTATACAAGTATGTGGGGGTCTAACATGGAGAATCAAAGTCTGCCAAAAGTAATTGAACCGTAAAAGCCACTGAAAGTTTTCATGTTACACCAGAGGGGCAAAACCACATATATCAGTGCTGTATTCTGACAAGACAGCTGAAGAAGAAAGTCAGAGAATTGCTGGTCATGTTCTCTTAGAACTGGTGTTTTCACAACACTTCAAAGAAAGCTTCGAATGTGGCAGCTATCACAGGAAGGAGGATGAGACAACCGGGGCAGGTGGGGGAAAAAGGACAGAGCACAACACCAGAATGAGATGTCCCTTCAGCTGGAGCCTCTCCAAAGTTCATTCCTTTAACTGCTCAGTTGCATATTTTCCTCCTAAGATGTTAGGCTTTAATAATCACAGACTTCTACATTACTTTGAGCAGATTGTCTTCTGCAAGTCATATCCGCCAGAGGCTGCATCTCATAAGGATTTGTGATGGGTTGACTCAGTACATCAACAAACTCTCATCAAGAGAAGTGCCAGCCACTAAAATCTGAAAGAAGGGGACAATGAGTGTATCCCACCCTGACAGCAGCTTCATCAGATGGTCTTCTCCAATTTCTGCCCATTTCAGAAGCAAATGGGAGGGAGAGAAAGGGAAGATATTGCTGTAGAGAAGAGGTGACAAAGCAACTAACCCTGCAGCTGTTATCAAAGGTGGAAAGTCCATGCCAGTTTTGCCAAGAACTGCAGAATTCTATTTCAACACAATAAAAGAAAAGAAAAAAAAGAACAGAATAATTCCTAATATAGATTTATATCAAAAAGCTTTGGTTAATATGGAACTGTGACATGACAAGATAGAATTAAGGATATGACAGTGAAGCAATGGTATTTAGCAGTTAAAGTTTCCTCCAAGATGTCAAAAACATTTAGCATTAGTATGACCATCACGCTCTATTTAAGATGGAGAAACAGAAGCTGTCAGGTCATCATCTGAAGAGAGCAGACAGGAAATCCAAGCTACCCTCATGAAAAATGTTCTTTACTATGTTTAAGTTTACTTTGTTACGACATCATTAAGCATTAGCTTAAGGAAAGTCATTACTGAAAAACAGAGGAAAAATTTATCTTTTGAGTGGAAGAAGGTTAGAAAAATATGAGAACACACACAACATAAATAGTTCTCATTCTATAAAAGCACATGGCTGAAAGAAACGTTGAGGGAGTGATGTTCATCATTCTCACCCAAGGTGGTATCAACAATACCAATCTCATTCCTGATGGAAGTCAGTCCAACTTTTGACCTCCTCTGGCAATCAAGTCCAGCCTTCAGCCATTGTTAACATAAGAAAGAGTCTTTCTAATGTGCACTATCCATCTCCTTTGCTGAGTTTTACGCCCATTTTTTCTGGTTTAGTCCATAAAAGACACAAGGAACATATTCCCTTTCTTTTTGTAGCAGCCTTAATCTATTTGAAGACTATTATTATGCCTCTGCTCAGTTTTCTCTCTGTTAACAACTGAAATCCCATCACCAACCTCTCACAGGCTGCATCTTCCAGACCTCTGATTATTCCTGTTTCTTTCTTCCAAAATCTCTCCAATGGCCCATATTATCCCTCATGTACGATGTCCCACATTACACACTGCTCCAGCTGAGGCCTTCTCTAGGTTATTTGGGCCCAGAGGATTATTTCACATCTCTTTCAGACAACACTCCCAGTAAAATATTGCCTGTTTTTCTGGCAAAGGAATGACATCAGTCCTTCAGACTTGGCAAAGATGTGGCTGTCACATTCACACAGCTTGCAGTGCATACAGCTGTTTTATTCTTGCTATAGGTAACGCGACAAAATAAAAGATACCACTTATTTTTACCTTAAATTGTTTCCATGACTTAAAAATATGGAGGGAAGGGGCAAGGCTGACATCTTATAGTGATACTGGCCTTCAGCCTCTGCATAAGCAACATGACAGTCTTCAGGGTTTCATCACCATATTCATCATAATAAAGATGAAAAATGAGTGGGGAAAACTCACCCTAATTGCCTAGAATAATAAATCTTTTTGTCATCTGGGCATGCAACAACACAACAGAAGAGCTGTAAACATTCCAGCTGGTAGTGGTCTGGAGAAACTGCTTTGCTCCAGGTTGAGACCCCTTCCCATGTGCCCAGATTCTGGAGAAGATCTGCTAACTCTTCCTCCATGTTGGAAAGTCAATTTTATGAGAGGCAAAATGACAGCAAGAGGAAGGCTCGCAAATGGATAATACAAATGAGGTGCTCAGGAGTCCATGAACAGGCTTCAGCCTGGACTTGCTATTTTGCTGCTTAAGCAATGTTTGAGTAACAGCATTAGCACTGGGGGAAAGAACATGACATAATCTATCACCTCCTGATACTACTGCACATCATTTCAATCAGAGAAACAGCCTACATCTGTCTGCAGTATTAACAGCAGCAATATATACATAGCCCAGGCGACTGTATCCTTCCATGATAAAGAAGGTTATGATGAGGAAACATGGTGTTGCTAATATGACAGACTAGCAGGTTACGAAGAAGTGGACACATGACAAAGCCTAATTATGGAGTGGAGATAAGAGGTTATAGGCTCCTTTCTGTCTGTCTGTCCTGAATTGTTACAAAAGTTCAGGCAGAAGGAAACAGAGGGAAAATATTTACAGGGTGAGATACAGCTGAATCACAAGTATTTCAGCTGTGCATAGGTAGTACTCACTTCAGTTGGTTATGAAGGGTATGCCAGAGCTCTAAATCAAGCAGGGCTGGAAAAGTTTGTCAGTCAAGAAGCCTGTGCAGGGCTCCAAGTAACTGATCTTTATCTAAGATCCTCTTCTTCTTCCTTGTTAGTTTATCACATTATATAATTTACAATGGAAAGAGGTGTTTCTCATTCCCTATTTAGATCTAATCAAGTAGAGTGCTGTTTAAGTAGGAAGAAATCAAGTTCTTAAGGAATCCAGCTGATACTTGTCAAAGGTTAGCAGTTATTTAGATGTTAGCTGTAACATATCATCCAAGTAATACACACAGAAGTCAGAAAAAAGGTAATTTTGACATTGCTAAGGGTTCAAATTCAATATGTATTAATCTACTTCTTTTTAGATTAGCATCAGATAAATAATATACTCTGGGAGAGGATGACACGTACAGCTGCACATAAATAAAAAACTCCTGTGGCTGCTCACTCCACTTTCTTCCTTCCCTTCCAAGACACTCATGGTATGTTTTCAGTTTAACTATTTATTAATTAGAGAACTTGTGATCCTTAGGCCAGACTGGATGCTCTCCGTAATACCAGTTACCATTGTCTCTTTCGGCGATACTGAGATGAATTTCAGCGGAGGCTGTACAAGTGAAAGAAGCATGGACAAGTGCGCAAATATGTTTGTATCTCAAATAAGATGGTTATTTCTTCTTTTTGCTCCCTACAAACTGTGATTTTATAAAAACTTTAAGTTAACATATGTCTGGGCTGCTGCAGAGAGGGATCTTGTCTCTAATCCCTCATTTCCATCCCTTCCTTTGGGCCAACACGAGCCAGGAATGGGAGGAAGAGCTGGATCATCTCTCTTAGTGGCAGCCTACATTATGATTTGAAGCTATTGAGAAATGACAGTCTTGAGTGTAGGTGTCACACAATGGTTAACATTGGTAGGGAGTTCTGCACATGGTCTAGTCCCATATATATGTGTATATGTATGTACGCACACAAGTATGTATGTACATACGTGACTTCCTGCATGTTGCTGTGGGTGGAAGCATGACAGCTATCAGGAGGTGAGTGGTGGGAGAAAACATCTCTGTCTGTTGGGTCAGGCACCTGGGGTACAGCAAGAAGGCTGCAGCTCACCCTGAGCTCCTCAGGGAAGAGTCCCTATTCCTGTGGGATTTTGTTTGTTTATGTGTAGGACTCAGTAGCAACGTGGAAGCTAGAATAAGGAAGTTTTTATGCAGTATGAGGGCTACTGAAGCAAGTACATTCAGCTTCTTGGAGCATGCATGACTTGGACACATAAACTTTGGGCTACACAGACCATATTGTAACAAAACACTTGAAGGTAAAAAAACGGTGTTTGTTAAAAACATACGCAAAACACTTCTGTGTATTGTATGTGAAATACACTCAGGCACTTTAAACTGCTGAAATTACCAGAGGCAATGTCACCAATAGCCTAAATATAATAATTATGTTCAAATGAAAGCAATAGTTGCAAGTAGGCTCACATCTAGCTTTCTGTTCCCTGGGGCAGTGCATTCCTAGCAGGGGTGTTATCCTGCATCTCTGGGGGAAGCATTGGCTGCTCTGGTAACAATGCAGCTCTGTGTTTTTAAAGACTACAAAGCAACCATGTAAAGAGTAGTAAAGTTCATTCTGAATGTTTCTGTGAGAATTAAACAGCCCAGTAGTATTTCATGTTTTACATTACGGAGATTGTTTATTTTCCCATCTGAAATTTGTCTTAAAGACAATAAATACAACATCAGTACAGATTTACTTTTTTTTACAAAAATAATGAACCAGTGGGCTACCACACCTACTTTTTAACCTTTTTACTTTGTGCTTCTACCTGATAATTAAACAGAAGAGACAAGAACTGGATAAGCAAATATTACAATGGAGGAATGAGTGCAGTTATTCACCTCTTTCATTTCAAGAGGACTTATTTAAATTTTTGGTGTATTGCAACTTTCATGACATTGTTCTTCAGATGAAATTGAGTACAATACAGTTTCTTCTACGGTCTTTCTTCCTAGGAGTATGGTTCAACCATATTATTCAATCCTTACAGAAGTAGTAATAATAATGGACAACATATACATATTCTTACACTGTAAGATGAATCTAAGAAAACTACTTATTGGAAAAAAAAAAAAAGCTGACATGTAACAACCAGAAGAAGATAGCAATTTTTAAAGTACTTCCTGGCAAGGTTTTGGAATCCGCAAGCAGCACAGAAAAGAAATGCAGTAAATTAAAAACAAACAAACAAACAAAAACCCAACCCAAAACAAAACAAAAAACCCCACCAAGAAAAACACCTAGCCAAACAAACAAAGAGAATCCATACCCTTTATGGACGGAGTGTACATGGTAGAAAGCTTTGGTGTGTTCAATATATGAGAAAATGGAAATGCATCTGAAATTATAGGAAGAAATCTATCCTGAAGGCAGTCAGAATTCCACTGCAGTTGGTTACACACAATATTGTATTTCTAGCTGCTCATCTGTGGATCTGTTATGCAGTATTATGCATGCAGAAGCGTTAATGCAAGACACTACACACACATACATTCATATATAAGACAAGCTGTTCATAACACAGTTTAAGTAACTGTGTCTTTCCTATCCCACAGCTCAAGCAAAACCAATTCATCAGCTGTAAGCACTATCGAGCTTTACCAAGTGCTCCTGCTTCTCCAGCAAAATCCCACAGGTCCATCATGGACTCATGAAAAGTGGGCAAGTTTGCCTAGATAAAGAAGAAAAGAATCGGGTTCACTGTGAAGACCCAGGGGATAGATGTTACTTGGGAATCTCAACGCCAGGGATGAGATAGTGCAGTGCCAGAGCAGACAGAGATTCAAGACTTCATTTCACAACATCGCTTCTCTCAGGCATCCTTCATTGACCCAAATCAAGCCCCTGAAGTATACATATATTTATATATCTCTACATACACGCACTCTGTAAGACATTGATAGTGGAATACCAACAGCCCCAAACGAAGCAAATGAAGATGCTTGAAAAAAAAAATTAGATACATCCACCCTTTTGAAACTGAGAGTCTGTGCTCTCTTGATGAAGGCTTGTTGAACAGTATATTCCAGAACTACAGTTGCAATACACTTTACTAGATTACTAGGTCAGACCTCACTACTTTCCAGGGGAGAAGGCTGCAAATTAGTTTTAAGGCAATCATTTCTATACAAAAGTATTATTTATTATTATGCTTACGAAGTGAAGAGGTATAAGCATCTACATACTATATAGTTGCTGGTACAAAATAGTTTCTTCCAAATTAATGTCAATAGTGAAAGAGAAGCATCTCCAGAAGGTTAATCCTTGCACTTAATTTCTTAATCCCTGCCCAGTCCTTTAAATGTTGTTGCATCTAAGGTTTTTATCTGTAAGAGATGTAAGCAGTTCTCTGGACAGTAAGGTAAGGAGGGTTGTGTGAATAACTACAATGGATCTCTTCCTACCAACATCCGTAGCAACCTGTGGTGTTTTGCTAGGGATCTCGATACAGATTCAGGGAAAGCACAGAAATATGTAGCAAGGTTTGAAGCCCTCATTTAGCTCTATCTTGCCTTTCTGGTTAATACAGAATGTTAACAAACTACAGCTGCTCAGCACATCATAAACCCTTGTAAAGAACATGTAAATGTACACTTGCCTAAACTAAACAGCAGCCATGTGGTGGTCTACACTTGAGTGAAGGTGATGTGTTTATGAATAGCACTTTCTAATAAATGCTCTATCTCTCCAGCTCTTAAATAATATTTATCTTAGCTCTTTTTTTCCAAAAATTATTTAGGTAAAACAATAAAGCAATAATCATTACATTTCAAACAATAACAAATCTTTCTGGGAGGCCACCTATAATAGGTAATGTAAGCAAGATGTAGCCCGACAGTATTCAGCTTGAAGCAGTGATGAAAAACTACATTCTTTATAAAAATAGCTTAAAATATTTTTAAGTCTTTGTTATTTTTAATACGTAAACAGCAACAAAAAGTCAGACAAAGGCTGATACCAGTAAACAGATGTCAACAGAAAAGGAATACAGAACATGGGTTATGTACACTGTCTGCCTGATGTGTGAAGTTAGCTCCAGGACGAAGGAGCTCCACAAGGCGCTCTGCATCTTCTATGTCTCCAGTTTTATTTGACCTTCTGGCGTGTTAATAGACATATTTAAGTCTCTGAATTTTCCCATTGGCTTCAATGCAAACACATGCACATGTAAAGAACGTTGTTTGATTGGGTCTCATGGGTTAACCCCTATTTTTACAGGTGTTCATTTCCTACTGGAGTCGCTGGAGTACTGTTGTATGTTTACAGTTTCCAGCCATCTCTATGTAAATCTCCTCACTAAATTCTATGGAAATGATTGCTCTACTAAACTACCTGAGAATGATACATACATATAATATATATAATTTATTTAATATGTAATCTAATATGGTATATAAAAAAGACAAATTAAAATTTTATTAAAAAACCAGCCTTTAAGGAGATTGACTTGCAATACAATACTTTATATATGAATTTCTGTTAAAGGAAGCCATATTTCTTAATTATCTGTATCTATACTTCCTGTACAAATCTGAAATACACTGCTAAAAAAATCAGATTTTGGTAATAAATTCAAGCCACTGATTCTGATTCTCCCTGGGCCTCCTTTCAAAATATCAAATCCCTGGCATTACTCAGATGTAGGATTCATGTATAAATGGATTAGTAAATTATTGGTTAAACTCAGATGCTTCCCCCTCCCAGAAATTATGGCCTCTAATGTGCACCTTTTCCAAGGACACAAGCAACATCTTCCCAAATTCTAGCTACAGTTTCCCATGTATCTCCAAGTGAAGACTTGCAAGGAACTACACAATCAGTTTCTTTTTCACTTTTCCTGTCTTCAAAATAAATTTTTCTGGGATTTGAGAGCAAAATTTTATATTTTTTAAAATTTTTAAACAGTAGTAATAAAACTACTTTTTGGTCTAAGATTAAGAACCTCAGTCAGCCAATGTAACACATTTTAATTAGTGAGGCACTGAGCACACCAGTCTGAGTAAAAATCTCACAGCTGAATGAACCAACATTTGGTATATGAACGATCTTATATGAGACCAATAAGGCAAAATTCTCATAAAAGAGAGAACTGATATTATACAGTAATTCTTAGAAAAACATCACTAAGAATTCTATATCATAAAACTAATTTTCCAAGAATCTGTCTTTGTCATCATTCATGCATTGCCACTCACTTTTCAAGGACATTTTCACTGAGTCCCTTGACCCTTCAGAGCATTGAAGCAGCCATGCAAAGACGTTGTGAAAGACTTTTTTGTAAACACCAAGTAAATTTAAATTAAGACTACAAATAATCTACCTATGTATGCAAATCCAAAGAACGATCATCTTGTTTTAAGCCTCCCAAAAAATTATTTTACTTCAGAATAATTACTCATTTTATAGGGTTGAAAGCAGGGAGGTGATCGCCTGAGCTTAGAGGTGACATTCCTATGACTAAATGCTAGTGCTTAAAAGGTAGTCATCTGTATCTCAGCTAGTTGCCCTAGGCTCAATGCACACTCAATGGAGAAATTTAGGCTTCCTAAAATAGACATCTAGAAGAGCTCAGATTAATTACATGCTAGAGGAGCAGATTTCTACCTTCTGATTGTAAAGGAAGTCTACAGGGAATGAGCTGAGCTACAGACCTGCTCTCCTGTGTTTGGCTCATGTCTGGCAGGGTGTATCTCACTCTAAGTGCCTATCGGCTTTCACATGCCTTTAATTTGAAAATCTGATCCCATATTTACTAAAATGAAAGTGAAAAAGAGCTTTCTCATTACAGTAAAGCTATTTAAATATAATTAAAAAGTTGTTTAAATACAGACATGTTATTTTCACACACATATTTAAGAGTGCTAGTATTACTTATAATTTTTACGTCATCTTTTACCTGTGCTTAATGAGTTTTACTGAGAACAGAAGTATAAGAAATATCCAGATGTGTATTTTCTGAAGTACACAATAACTGGCACCATTGGGAGCCACAGAAGAGCTCACACTGCATCTTCTTGGTTTCGGCCTCACTCAGCATGCACAGGAGGATGCTGTTACAAGCACCAGGGACATGCAGGACTTGTGAACATATGATGACACTTAGCTTCACATTCCCAGTTTTCAATACAGAAGGTCTGAGTGAGTGCTTTTCTTAGTGCCTTGCAAGTACCACTAGTTAAGTCCCAACTTAGAACTGAATAGATTAAAACAAACCATTTCTCCTGAGTTAGAAAGCAATTTCCAAATGCTAACCTTCAAGATTAGCAAATGTACCATAACTTCATAAAAATGCATTCTCATTTCACTCTCACTTCTGTTACCTCCTGTCACAGCCTTATCGCTGGTATATTTCTCCCAGTCTCAAAACTCTGATGTGAAAAACAAAACAGATTTGACGTATGAATGAAATATTTCATCCCACTGACCCAAGAGAAGGGAGGAGGGAAAGCAAGCACTTCTGGCTCATAGCTGTCACCCAGGTCTCAAGAGCAGCGAATGCAACAAGCCACCACAATCATAGTGCACATAACTTTAACAAACAGAATGCTTATTCCCTCAAGCCCCATAGATATGTAGGTAAGGGTTTGCACTGCACTCAGTACCTTTGCTTTTCCTAACCAATAAACACCAGTTCAGCAATGCCAATTTAGCTACAGCACCCACAGTACACTGAATAATGCAGTTATATATCCCATTACTACTCTTCTGTATCTCATCACTACTCTTCTACACCTGATGTAGATAAGCATCTATGCATTTATTCCACAAATCTCCTATCCTGTTACTATGTGAAATCATTCTCTTCTTCATCAATGTCCAAGTTGGTTACCCTCAGCTTCACTTTGCCTTTGGGTGCAGATGTCGAGTTGCATTCTGTCCTTGAAGGACAGTGATTGAAAATAATCCCAAATGAAATCATCTATATAATTTCTTCCCATGGTCTACCCAAGCAGACCCAAACAAATTCCCACTGGCAAGATTGTGTACTGTGGGACTGAAAATCAAAATGCTGGAGCACTCGGTCTCATTTCTTACAAGGTGGAGACATTGTCACCATTTGTCTTCTAAAGCAATTTGTCAGGATACTGACTGTATCATCATCTCCTCTCACATGAAAGTTCACAACAGAAGCTGGTACTCGATCAAATAAGTAAGGCAAGGCAAAATTTAAAAAAAAGTATGTCAGACAATTATATAGAGGATAGGATACCATTCAGTTATGAATGGATGCCAAGTCCAAAGAAACTCCAGTATGGGGGTAGGCTTTTGCTTAAGAACAAGCATAAAATTTAGTAATAATTAATATTATTATTTTGGGGTAGGATGTTTACAAGTGCAGTGATTTCACTGTGGAGACAAACCAGTTTAATGCTTTCCAAGTCCAGCAGAAATATTGTCATCTTTGGATGATGCAGTAAGATTGAGCTCACCCTACATCGTGAAGTGCCCTGTATGAGTAGATGCTGATAGATGGTAATTTGGAAATGTGTTTGGAAAAGCAGCTATCAGTCACAGTCAATACATCACTTTAAATTTTCCCTATAGTATTTTAAATCTGGAATCTGATAGCAATCTGACCTAATAACTGTCTTAGCAAAATCCTACAATAACCACCCAGCAAAAGAACGGTCACACATTATTACTTATCTCACAGGATATACAGAAGATTGTGAAAACGAGTGCACATATGAAGAAGGTAGAAAAAAAATCTCTTAAGAAGATAGAGGAGCTACAGAAATACAAAACTATCCAAATCAATCCATTTGCAAGTCTTAATACACATTTTACAGTTGTTTAGCTAGCTTAATAATGCCATTTCTGAGCCCTCACACTTAGAATAGATGGGATGCAGCCCTCTGATCCTTAAATTAAAGAACATGCAACTTTATGCTGACAAAGCTTTTAATCATCCAGGACATACAGTCTACCACCATCAGAATTTTATTTAAAGACATAATTTCAGGGTGCAATCAGATCAAGAAAGGAAAATAATGGTTTCCTGGAAAGCCCAGATCCTAGTAATCTTCACTACTCGTCACAAGGCAGCAGAAACGCTGAATGTAAAACAAGGTAATGGCAGCAGACAATGAAAATTCTCACTCAAAGGGCTCTCCGTTGGCATTCAGTGATTTCCCAGCAGCCCTATTATTAGGGTCCCAAGTCCCTGATCTTTCTCTTACTAGTCAGTGACAAAAACTCACTTGCCTACAGGCAGAGGAAGAATCATTGTAGACATGGATGGTATTTCTTAAGCATGGGAAGAAAGACGCATCACTCTGATTATAACGCCAAATTAAAAAAAAAGAATAAAATTATTAAATGCTGTCTTTGGTTTACTACAATATAAATAATCACTTAAAATTTAATGGGAAAATGTACTTTACATGAGCAACTGGCAACCACTGAACAATTTATTTTTCCAGGTGGCTTTTATCAGTCTGTTCTTAACAGTTTGAAATGGCATTTTCCCCTTCTGCTTTGGACAACTTCCATGAGTGAATGTGGAGTATCTGTTTTCTTCTTGCAAAGAAATTCTTACTTTAATAAAGAAACAATGACAAAAGGAATTAAAAAGTTTCCTAGGTAGGCTTACCTCTAGAAAACATCCAATAATTACAGCTTTGGAGAATTATGCCATTAGTAATGATTCCTCCAATCCAAGGGAAAACCTTCTTTTCATGCCTTTTGTCTGCTTTCACGTAGTTACACCCAGCCAGACTCTATTACAAGGTACAGTTACCCAATATTATTTGGTGCCTTTCTGAACTATGCGAAAATGCTCTTTATTATTGTCTGTAACAAAACCACCCTGTGAAGTGCTAAAGGTACACACAGAGCCATGCTTCGTTCCACCCCTCCCAGACCTGATAAAAGCCTTCAAGAACTATACACATACGTTTAGTGGCTTCATTGCACATATGCAGCTGAACTGAAGAGGGGAAAGATTATTTTGGCAGACTACTGTAATGAAGGGAACTGATCCGGGATGGTCATGACCCCCTATAGCTAACCCTAGCGAATGTAATCAAAGAAAAGTGCACATATATGTGGAGAGTCCCAGCATGTCTCGCATCAGTGAGATGACTTGCATGGTTCTCCTTCACTGGCTTGCTTGAAGAAGAGTGCAGTCTGTAATTTAGCATATATATTTCTAATAGCAAATAGCAGCATATTACGTGACATAAGGATGACAGCACCGTAAAGCAGGAGGTGAGATGTTTGCTCCATAGACTGCTTGACAGAAGGGGCAGGTGAGCTAACATCTGTAAAATGCAGTTCAAAAGTAGTGTGACAAATGGTCCTATGGATGTAACACCTAGCATTCTTCCAAAAATTAACCTTCTGAGGTAAAGTAAAGTAGATAAATGCCTGTTTATCCCAGAGATTAGGAGTGTTCCTAAACTCATTTGAGTTGCAGGAGTTAAGATGAAAGATTATAAACCAGGGGAGACTATAGCAAGAAATGGAAAAGTTGCTATAGGATTCTCAGACACTTCTTTTCCTCCTATGCACTTCATTAAAGTGAAGATTAGGGTTTACTACTGAGATCTCAGGAGTGTTGAGGGCCGATGAGAAAGATGACCAAAATTACAACTTCATTATGCATTTCTTTAAAGCATTCAGGCAGACTACGTCAGTTCGCTCCTTCCCTCTGCACCTTGAGCATCTGTCATTTCCAGTTCTTTCTCTCTGTCCCATCTCATGAAGTCATTAATTTTTTCTGAGTTATTAACATGTAAAGAGCCACTCTAGGGTACCAAGTGCTCTGTCAGTCACTGATGACAACTTGATAGAACAGCATGCACTTCTTTGGCTACATATATATACATATATATACATATATAT
>NW_010167159.1:0-791 GCF_000695765.1 Mesitornis unicolor
CCCATCTGGACCCATGGACTTATGGATGTCCCTTTCACTCAATAGAAGATTAAATTCCGCTGAAATTACTGTGTATGATGCCAAGTTTATTCCTGTGTTTTTAGTCTGTCTGAATAGATCAGGAACATTGTCATCACAGAGTTTTCAGAGAATCAGAGAAATCGTGTTTGGAAGGGTCCTCTGGAGGTCACCTAGTCCAAACTCTGTCAGCTTTCCGACGGCAGAGTAGCTCAGATGTGGCTTCATCCTTCCAAGTTCTGAAAATCTCCAAGATATATATTCTTCATCTCTGTACCTGATTCAGTGCTACATTGTGCTCCTAGTACAGAAGCTTTTGTCTGTGTCTGATCTTAACATTCCAATCAACTGTTAGTGACCATTGCTACTTGCACACTGAGCTGTGAAAGAAAGTTGTCATGGGCATTATCTGTGGTGCATGAGTTTTCCATAGTCTGTGGTCTGTGGACTGTCGATTAAGAATCTCTAATCTAGGTCAGCAGGGATGCTCTGCTGAACAAAAATTCAAGTTGCAGCATCCAAAAGAGGTGGATTATCATCCATCAAAAATGAGCATAATGTCTGGAGACGCTCAGTGAGAATAAAGACTGATTTGTTGGCAGTGGATTTCCTTATAGTATGTCCTATTGGCCCTAATAGTATTTCTAGAGTGTAATGTAAAGATCAGACAGGAATAGGATGATTTTCTTTCTAACCCAAGAATACATCATGAATTTTCCTGAGACCATTTTTTCATATCCCTAATGCACCAGTTCTTAAGCTAGGAGAAAGAG
>NW_010167159.1:822-15428 GCF_000695765.1 Mesitornis unicolor
AAATACAATATGGATACATGGCTGGGTCATGATGCATTTACATCTTTGCACAGAGATTTAGATTTGATATTCATAGGAATCAGTTTGAAGTGTCTTGTAGGACACTCTTGCTGTGTTTCATAGGACTCATGTGCTAGACATTCCTAGAATGTTAATCAATGGGGGAAATGATGTTTTGTTCATAATTGCCATATGCTTCTTTTGTAGGGTAAGGTTTAGTTTAGCTAGTATAGTAGAGCCATACTAACTTTGAAGAAAGAATCTACATTTTTTGTAAGTATATGTGAAACTAAAAGCATACGTGTGCATGTACAGTCAGCAGTTAACAGTAACCAAACTTCACTTTCCAGATTTATTGTTTGTACCTGGTGTTTACATAAGAAAAAGGACCTATATATACATGCATTTGTAATATGTTTCTTCATCTATGAATCTGACCTTCTATCTGTCTGTCATTTCACTGTAATAGTGTGTCATTTGCTAAGATTAACTGGTAACAGCTGTGTCTTTTAAGTTCTTCCCCCTGGTAAATTGTTAAACTCAATGCCCTTTAATCTAAAAATTACGTGTAAAGTTTAGGTGAAAAAACACATTACCTTAGTTTTATAGATCTATTTTTGACTATGTCCAAGACTTAGTATTCTTCTAAATGGAGTGTGTTGTTCAGTAAGTGCATGTTTATTATGTAGTTGGCTATTACCTTGGCAGCTAAGGAAGCTCTCTCTTTTGTCCCTTTATGGTAGCAAGAACCATACCAGAAACTCTTCTTCTCACTTCATTAAATCTAGATACGCCTTAATGGTTTTTAAAGCTGTGCCCCTTGTAATAGTAATAATATTGCAGTGCATTTTATACCTTGTTGCCAGTTAACTGTAGAATGAACCTACTGCTGTTAGCTCTATGTGCCATTATGTTTCTTAATTTGCATGTAGTTTTAATTTTTAGATAAATTCCCTGATCAAATTAAATAATTTATAGTAAATAATGTCAGGAGCACACAAAATGGATCAGCCTACTGGCAGTAATGTGTTTGGGGATTTCTTTTTTCTTCTCTTCTTCCTCAGAAAAGGAATCAAGAGAGAGTCTATTATATTTGCTGAAACTATTGTAAATTACCAAAGGATATTGTTAATGGGAAAAAAGCCCTGTATTAAATTATTTTCTGATTTTTTTTTTTAAAAAAGATTAACCATATTAATGATTCTTTGTTTTTTAAAGTTAAAAAGCCCTCACTTTTTCTTCTGCTGATAATTCTGCTATTTATCTCTGTTGGTTTTACAAAATTACAGACCAAACACTATTAGAAAAATAGCTTTCTTCAGTATTTTTCCATCAAATAAGTTGTTTCTTATGTTTTGAAGAATACCAAAACGGTGCATGACTTATATATGAAAGTACTGCATACTATCCACAAGATTAAAAAAAAAAAACCCTCAACTGCTTTGAAACACATGGATTAAGAGGAAATAATGAATGCATCCTGCTTAGGACAAATGCCTTCCAGAAGAGTAATGCAGGCATATGGCAAGGACTGCTGTCACATACATGTTTCTCAGAATAAATACAAAAGTCTTGTTTAGTAGTCTACAGGTAACTGAACAAAATAAACTATTGACTTATTTCTTTCACAGGCTTTGCAGAGTTTGTCTTGTTTGTATAAATAAAATAATTCTGCATGACTTGCAAGCATGAGTCACAGAACATAGCTTTAGAAAATATATTCTTGTGGTATATATGTGCCTAGCTTTAGTTCAAAAGAATCCTGTTTCTTCAAGGGGAAGAACTGGCTTAGGGAATCAATGGAATAATTGCTGAAAGTAAGGAGGAAGGAGAACTCCTAATTAGACATTGGAAAATTGACTTGCTGAATGGAACTTATCTGGAGGTAATTCCTTAAACTGTGGAGTGACCTACTAGCATTGCTGTGTAAAAACCTAATATACAATTACTTGTTTTTATTGAGTTGCTCATTTAAGCAAACTAAATATCCTTTTGAAAACTGTATTTGTAAAATCTTAGTACAGTCATTAGTATGTGTCATGTTTCTGGTGCAACAGACTGCATAAAATACTGCTTTATCTATAGGTATTTTATCTTGCATTTCATTAATTTCTCCAAATCTCTCTGAATGTTACAGAGATGAGTCCAAAGAAACCACCACTACTGGTGTGGTGATTTTATGGGCTCTTGCAGTTATAATGCTTTGTGTGGAGGTATAGAGATTTTTGTTTTCACTTGTTTCTAATAGTATTTTAGAGTAAACAATTAACATGGAATATCTTGCTCACAGATACAAATTATGCTATAAGAAAATGTTTTGTTTGTATGCATTGCATGCAATATACCATTTCCCTGCCTTTCTACAAGATATGTGGAACATTGCTGTAAAAATGTCATCCATGAACCCTGACATTTATCTCCCGAGTCTTTGGGGCACCGAATCCTCAAGTAAAAGCATAGCGGATTAAAAAAAAAAAGGTTAAAAAATAATTTTGTTGCTGAGTATTACAGTGTGGCTGTGGGAACAAAGTTGCTTGATGATAAGATTTTGTGCATGATTTTTTATAAATGAATTTGGAAGAGTCTATTTGTAACCCATCTCCAAATAAACCTCAACCCAAACTCTCAAGATCCTAGCTTTTCCTTTTCTTATTCTCCTGAAATTTTTGCTTGTTTATTTGCTGAGCAGTGCATCTTGCAGACTACTTTCCAGCATAAAACAGCATAAAAAAGGCAAAATAAAATTATATTCTAATTAACCTAGTGAGACTGTAATACTCAATGTGACTCATGGGTGTAAATTTGTGGGTTTTGTCCTGAAAAACTCTCTCAATAACTGTTCTGCCTTCGCTCTGTTGGAAAAAGTTGATGGTTACTGCTACTATTTAAAAAATTAAATGTTAGAAGACTTTTGAGCATTGCTTTGAAACTCCAAGAATTTGAGAAAATTGAATATTCCATGTAGAATAAACAAACCTTTAAAATACATGAACCAATACCAGTGCCTTTGTTTTATCCCTGAAGCCTTCTGTCTGGAGATGTAGTTAACATTCTGTTATCTACTGCTGTTTGCCAATATAGTGCTCTTTGTACTGCATTTCCTGTACTGACTTCATGGTTTTTTCACCATTTCTGATTTATGAGCAATTAAAGCTATTGTTTGATGTAGATGCAGCACAGAACAAAGTAACTGCTGCTGTAAAACACAAGTTTTGGCAATGTCTGTCAAATTACACTTTCTGCATAATAATGTGAGCTGTAATGATATCTGTGAGAAATTGTTTAACTCATTACTCCTGTGAATGACAAATAACCCTGTAACTAAGATACAGGTTATTGTACTGAAAATCAGAACTTTGAATCTCATTAGCTGTCAAGAAATGGGATATGACTGTGTAGGTTTTGAGTCTCTGATGGAAAATCTCTTTTAAAATTCCAACTATTGTCTTGATCCTGACAATTGTCAGAGCTGGGAATTATCAGAGGACTTTCTCAATAATAATAAACAGAAAGTCATCAAAATCAATACCATTTGCTCCCAACAAATAGTTTTTAATAAGACACTGTTTCAAGCCCATGGTGCTGTTTCCATAGAGGAAAAAGTGGAACAGAAGAGTGGAAGTGGACAGTCACCTTCTAGAGATGACTCTGGCTGCATCTGTTTCTTAAAAGAAGCAGTAACTTACACCTACACCAACCAGTTTCTGAGTAACCATTTGCTAGTCTAGACTTAGACTATTTCTTTTTCACCAATTTTATTGAAAAATTCTGGGTTTTTCACCAAACAAATCTATATACATGTTACAGTTCAGTGAACAATGGTTAGAGCTGGTCACGTTCAATAAATTACTGCAGAGACTGCTGTCTTTTTCCTCTGTTCTGTGTGCATTTCTGTGCAATCTCATCAGTAACAGTAGCATTTTTTTGTTTAAAAATTTCCTATTTTTCCTGTATTCTGATGTGTCATAGGCAACAGGTGACTCTTTTTATTTTTTTTTCCGAACATATCTTAATTTGAACGTATTCATATCTAATGTGTCAGGTTTTAAAATATAGGCTTGGGGGAAGCAAAGGCCCTTAGGTTTCAATCAAAAAGAAAAACTTTTCACTTTCTTAATGCTTATATTATGACACACTGTTAAAAATGTGTAAAGAAATTCAGATTAAAACCTGCTTGTGCCACTCCAGTCCCATCAATGCAAAAATTACTAGCAATAAAAATATTTCTTCAGAGGGAGCTCTTAATATTTCTTCTTTATTCCCTCTATAAGTGTAGGTACTTTCATCGTACCATCTGAGAACCCAACAAATATCCTTAATTTAGTTAGTGTGACCCTTTCCTCTTTTACATATTACTTCTTTAAAAATTGTATCTTGAGTGATAATAATAAGAAAAAAATCAAACAACCCCCTAAATACCAAACGGTATTGGTTGAACAGGCCAAAACTAAAAATTCCCTTTTTCACTGTCCCATGAAGATCATAGTGTATCTGAAGCAAATGTAAAAGGCTATCTCTCCTTAAAATGGAGTTTCAGTATAGAATCAGTGGGAAAGATTTCTATAGATGTTCTGCCTAGATTCTGCAAGCTGTTCCTTCTCTAAATCAGTCTCTTGGGTCAGTCCAAAGGTGATGTAGATTCCTGGCCATATCTTTATAGTGCCCACTCTTCTTCAAAAACCCAGCTGAGATATGTGCACAAGATTGGAGCAGTGCTGGGGCTACCTGACCTACCTGGCCTTGGTCCCTGCAGAGGGGTGTGAAGGTGATAGCTATTTCTGTACCAGATTAATGCATCCAAGGCATTGCGCTGTTGCTGACAGTGACCATTTTCATGAACCACAGAGAGAGATTGTAACAAATCCTGAGTACATAAATATGAAGCAGTCTGCTCACGGGGAGATAGTGTTTCTCATCCCTTTTGGTAAGTGGTTGAAAAGTGAGATATGGTCCTTCAAAACTATATTTTTCAAAGTAAGTGTTCTAGTGATCTCTCAGTGGTCTAACCTTTTACTGAATCTTTCTAAGCTTTTACATAACTTTTGCATTTGCTTCTTTTCAGCTGCAGAGAGTATATTTTTTGGTATGTAAATATATAACCTAAAATTCAAGCACATACAGAGTCATGCAACAGCTGGTCCAAGAAGTATGCATTAGCTTTGTGCATGCTGAAGTCATTGGCAGTGTTGATTTATTATTTAACGAAGCCATAATGGCCAGCAGTTTTAAATAGACCTTCAATCTTCATTGCTTAATGTGTCTTGGAAAAAAATCTTCGCTGTTTGAATTGCTGAAATGTATTTTAAGCATCTCTCTATTTCATGTGGAAGAAAAAGCAATTAATTTTGCATAATAACAATGTATATAAAATACTTACATTATATTGTCATTTTCTTGCTGATAGGCTAGCTCCTTTATAATTGCTGCAAAGGACTCCATTCTAATTGGATTTATTCTCAATAAAGTTGATCTTTCTACTCATTTTATATTTTTCTGCACCTAAAGTATCCTAATTATACTTTTCTGCTAATAGAAGTTGTTTCTTTTCTTATTTTATGCTGTCTATTTCATCCTAGTTACTTTTTTATTACTTTTGAACAAACTATAGCACACACAGTTTGCCATCTGTTATGATTTTTTACTTAAAAAACATTTTTCCTTTACAATTTGCCAAGTGTTCTTACTTTCTGCTAGGTAAATTCCATTATTTTATGTATCTGTTTCAAGCCTGAGGAAAAAGGGCTCAGTTCGATACTCTCTTCCTCTGTATCTTTCCTCCTTCCTCTCTCCCTTGCTCTTCCCTTTCATCTCTCAATTTTGTACATGCGTATGTAGAAATTGCCCTCCCTTTTCAGGTATTCATCTGAACTGTGCTGTCTTTGCCATGTTTCTAACACTCTTGATAGCCTGGAATACGAGACAGAAAAAGGCTAATGAGCAGAAGTTTCAAATTCTTACGGTTCATCCAATATTTGTTACATTTTCAGTGGGATTAGAAGCTGACCTGCAGTGACTTTTATAAAAAAATCCCACAAATAACAAAACAAATACTTGTAAGATAAAAACTTTGAGTGGCAGATGTACACAAAAAGCAGCTCATAGGATGGATTGAGTGCTGTTCTTAGCTTACCAGAAGGTTTTAAGTAATAGATAATCTAACTGCTACTAAGAACTAATGTTAATTTTCTCTAGTTTTTACTGCACATTTCAGAAGAGCATGGTGTTTTCTCAGGTGCTAGTGAACTATATGCTAAGTCCCATGGCTGTCATGCAAAGTATAATTTATTATCTCAGTTTTACAGGTGGAAAGACTGAAGTGTGGAGTCTCAACAGCAAATAAGTCCCTCAGTGCTGTAGTCAAGAGGAGAGCCCAGGCCTCTTGAGTCTTGTCTGTGCTTTTCACCTTGACACACAGTGATGGGTATGTTCCTGTCATGTTCCTGTCAGTGATTTAAGCAAGAACAAAGCTGTGAATATCTGGCACAGTGGAGCTGAGACTCTCTGCCCTTACTACTAAGCTGCTTCTTTGAAATATTATCCAGAGGCATCAAACGTGTTCATAGTTGTTGCTGAGAAACTGAACAAAAGGCATGGATATTTTAATTCTTCTTGTGGGAACGTTCACAGCTGTCAAACCTTTTGGAGCCTACCTGGGAAACATTTAAATTTGGTTTGCTTCTGAGTGCTTGCGATTATTATTATCAACACTTTGACATTCGAAGTTGATTGATAAAGAAATTGCTTCCTTGAGTATTGCTCTTAATAGAGACCAGGGTGATAAAACATTCCTCTCCTTACCTTTTTCACTGTTCCTGGGGGGCATTCTCCATGGAGTCAAAGCTCTGGTGAGCAAATTATATTCTAGTGTGTATGCACAAGATGGCACAAGACGTTTTATGGGCACTTCAGTATTTCAGCTAACTCCATCTGTTCAGTATACTAATTACCAATTCAGCCACAAACACTGTTTAGAGGCATATCATAAAAAGTTTGCTGGAAGTGATTTGTATCCATGTATATTGTATGTTTTTTACTCTGCACACCATTCAGTTGTTACATTTTATGACTGTTCCAGGCTCAAACTGAGGCAAAATAGTGATTTTCCTGAGGCTGTTTATTGTCATAAGTGCCAGGTTTTATATGTTTACACAAGGACATGGGGTCTCCAAACTTGAGACAGAACTGAAAAAGAGAATTGCACTAATACTGAGACATTAGTAAAAAGTAATCCAGTGAACAGTATTTTTCATTACACAAGAATGGATTTTTTATTTTTTTTTAATCCATTAACTACTTCTTGGAAAACACAGAATCAATTATTTGAATAGGGCTTGTAATTCACATCTTCAATTCTTACCATTTCTAGATAATTTCTTTAAGCAGTAGATAAGAGATTTTTTTCCCTGATTCCACTCAGCTAGTGGGGATTTTGACTGAACAGCTGTAACAAAAAGTATTTGATAATACCCCTTTCTTTACCTCTTCTCCTCCTTACATATTTATACCTCTACCCTTTAACAGCAGAAGTGTGGACTGGACACATCTGCCAAGGAAAGTATCCAGAATCTATTGATCAATCTATCTGGATTGAATCCCATAGGGAGGGGTATACATTTCAGTAACTTGTATGTACTTGAAGCCTGTAGAGCAGTTGAATATTTGAGGCATGATTGCTTCTCAGTATGCCTCTGTTGCTTGTCTCTAGCAGTCTCCCATTTAGTTTTCCAGATGTCCTGGATAACATACTTATGTGTTTAGCCCTTTTTCTAGGCATTGCAGGAGTTCTGGGTACCCAATGCAAGATTGTGCTGCTGGGCACAGATACCAAAAAGCCCAGATACAGACAATCTTTTTCTGTTCACTAGTAGATGTGTAAGCCAGCTCACTTTTACATTTGAAAGTTCATAAGGGTTGCAATATTTCCTTTATCATGTACTAGTGATGTGGCATGCTCATTTTTCTTCTGCTTAACACTGCACCAGGTTTTCAAACATATGATTCCCATCTCTTAGGTGAAAGCGTCTGGTCCTAATTTATGAAGTATTCAAGAACAGAGCTTGCTAGATGTCTCTTAAGTCTCTAAAAAAATAGACCCAGTAAATATTGAAATGTTTCACATCTGAACTGAAAATACTAACTTCAGAGGGGAATGCTGGTGCATGCAGCATGCACTGTTCAAAGTTACCAAATGAGTCAATGGTTCAACTTGTCATTTCCCATCCCGTGCCTCATAAATACTCAACCAGTGATGTGCTCCTTTTAAAAAAATTAGATTTTTAAGAGTACTAGACTCCAGCTCATGTTGCATCCCCTTATTTTATTCCTAACACTTGCTTGCAAGGATATAGGATTTTGTAACTAATTTTTTATTCTGTTGCACAACACATCACTATTCTAAGTTCACAGTAACACTGCAAAGAATTTCAATTATCAATTTAAACATATGCTTGCAGTATTATGTGAACATTTTTTTTCAGATCTACAGGTTGTTCCCTTATACTGTCATCCAAGTGTGCAATAAACACATCTCACTGAAGAAGTTAACCTTTATCTTGGGAAGAAAAAAGTAGTTATTTGACTCATTGTATTTGGATGAGCTAAATTACCTAGTAGAAAAGTCCTAAATGTTAAAACAGATTTTCATATGAAATGGAAAGATTTATCTTTGAAACCTTCAAAATTCTATGTTTCATTTAATCTTATTTATTGTTAATTAAAATTTGCTCTGTATTAACTACCAGGAATTGGTACACAAGAAAATTTGACTTTGATATTGTGTACTTATTTGGAATTATGTTCCAAATGTCAAAACAGCGAAAAAATTGCTTGATGTAGAAATAATCTGAGAAACACCTTCTTATATCAGAAAAGTTTTACAGAGACTAAGAGAAGAAAGATCAACTTAGAGAACAAACTGACATAGAGTTGGCAAATAAAAAGTTACTGTGTTAGAACTTCTGAGAAGTACCTAATCCTGTTTTTAAAAAAAATTTCCACACTGACATCTATATAAGTAACTTGAATTTCAAAACAGTCTGACTGATTCAGCTGGAGCTATTGAGTACCTAGAGCTGTTCAAAGTCAACCTAATAAAGACATATCTTGAAGTAGTCTTCCTTCACTGCTTTGTAAATTATAGACATCGGCTGCCTTCATGCCTGAGGTTTATACAAAATTCCTCTATCCTCACTGTATGGACCCAGCATAGAGTGGGTTAAATGTCTTAAACCAGGTGATTCTCAGGAGTGACCCGCCAGTGGCAAGAGAAGATGTGCTAGAGAACATGTCCTGACTTCACAAGGAGAGGGGTGTGTCCAGGCCTGCTACCTGCCCTACCACCTGATACAGGCAAGAAGCAGGGACAGACAGTTTAAATATCCCAACAAAAGCCTGTAACCGTGTGGTCACCTGCCATTTTCCTAACTTGGCTCAACCAAAGAAACACGTGCTGATACACCCGGAGCTTTGGAGGTGGTGATTATCTTTCATCTTTTCTATTTCTCTTGTAACTATTTATCTTTTCTCCTTTCCTCTTTTTCTCTCATTCTCTTTTCTTTTTCCCCTTTCTTCTTGCTACATGTGCAGCTATAGCTGGCTGTGGCTGGCAGTTTGGGTTTTGGTTTTGGCTTTGACTCTGGCGGCATCAGGCTCTTTGTATTTTACTCCCTTCAGTTAAGCAGATTGTTACAGTGTTGCCAGTGTTGCTATGTTATGTAGTGGTCCGGTACCTTCTTGTTTGTTTTTTTTTGTCGGTGCTCTGTCACTTATGGGTTAATTGTTTGAATCCAGTGTTTTCAGGGCGTGTACCTTGTTTAGTAAAAATACTGTTTACACCCTCCTCCTGAGTGATTCCTATTGCGCCTGTGCCACGCAGGGATAAAGAGCTCACTTACCAAAGCGGGCCATGACACTCACACTATCAAAAACAGCAAATGGAGAAATGTTGAGAAGCAGAGGAAAAGGGCATAAAAATTTCTGTAACTTTCAGAGCAAAAAATTTTACTTCGTTTCTACTATTCCCCAAATAATTCACCAAGTCATTCTACTTCCAAGGAAAAGAACTTATTTTGCTTCTTTAACTTATAAACTTTAGAGCTTATATTCATAGGTCAAAGATGCTAAATCAAAGGCCAAATTGATATTGGTTTGTCCCATCTAAGCATAGACATTTATGGTCAATAGACTGGAATTTCTAAATAGAGAACAATGATCATTTATGAACTGGAAGTGAATATGTGCCCCAAATCTCTATATTGTGGAAAAGTCTATGGAGTTTGTTATAATGGTAACATAGAAGTTCAAGCCACAGCTGGCTGCCTATCAGGACTCTGCTCACGTACATGTGCAGCGTGCATCGTCATCACTTCTCTGCATGGTCCATGTGCTTGCCAGCTCTTCTCCACACTGATGAAGCAATGGACTGACTTGAGATGAGGTGACTGATTAAAATTCTGGCTAACTTCATGAGAAGCTGTTGCTAATTGCTACAGAAGCACCTCAGGTGGGAATTTCAGACAGTCCCATAGATTCCCCCAAGCATCTCCTACTGCCCACAGGCTAATTGACAGGCATTATTTATAGCCTTAAATGGGGTGATTAATCCTCGGTAGAGGATCTGGCTGTCCCAGAGATTTCCCCAGGATGTTGCTGCTGTACAAATGGCCAAATAGTACACAGGAAAGTTGTTCATTAATACTCTGCAGAAACTATTTCTGGAGATGCAGAAATGCTCTCACGGAACAGTCTTTTGAACACAGAAAATTAGAATTTTTTTTATAGTTTAAGATAATAGAAATGGATCTTGCATGTACTGAAGTGATCACATAGGACCACAGCTAAGATAGTTCATAAAAATTTACCAGAACTAACAGTTCAGGAATTCTCTCTTTGTCTGACTAAAAGCCCTTAAATTGGACTCCCATCACCATATGGACAGTCAATGATCAACTTGTTGGATATTTGATAACCCACCTAGTAACTTCCTGCGCAAAATATACCAACAAAGTAGGTTTCTGGTTTTTGGTTGTTTGGTGGTTGTTTTTGGAGGGATTTGGGTTTTTTTTAAGAGTCTGTCTGCAATTTCCTGTGGAATAGTATGTTACCCCGACCTTCCAAATTCTTGCTGGGATAAAACACAGTCATGCATCTTCTCCTTTGCCTGTGCTTTGTTTTATGCAGGAAAGAAACCTGAACTTGAAGCTAAATGAAGCCAAGGTGCTCTTCAATGGGTATTGATGTGTAGATAACCAAGAAACAGAATGCTGAGGTGTTCTACAGAACATAATTGCTTCCACAGCATCAACTCACACTAAAGGTAAGTGTAATAAACATGGAGAGAGAAAGACAAGGTATCTGCACAGGGTGGCTCAGATAAATGTATATACAGCTTGCTTAGTAAGACCAGTACAGAATGGCTTCTACTGCTAAGAGAATAGTTAGCATGTTTGGGATGAGACAGGGATGATCAGTGGGGAAATAGTGACTTTTGTTGACAGTGGGTGGAAAAAGCAAAAGAAAATTGTCCACCTCCTTGAGACAGCAAAATTTGGTTTTGCCTACTGTCAATAGAGCATGGGCTGGCAGTCTCTGAATCACGGTGCTGTGTCAAAGTAGCTGAAATTATGTGAGTTGAACCAACACCTTAAGGTCATATCCCTTCCTGAGATAGATGATGCTATCTTCCCTTCTTTGCAACCTACACTTGGTGGCAGAGAACACTGAAGAGCCTCTGACTACATAAGGCAGATGTTGCTGCAAGAAATGTTAAGACCCTGAAAAAGAACATTTTGTTTAGGAAAAAGGTAATCAGATTAAGACAAGAGCTTCATAAATATTTTCTCAAAGAAAAAAAAATATTTTGGGTAATTTTTTTATAAATTGTTTTAGAAGCATTAAAATTTTGAGGATTTCAAAGTGAAAATAAGTCTGGAACAAGCAGTAACCCAATAAGAAAATAATTTTGAGATGTGCTTTCAAGTTCTTGGTTTAACTTGTCAGTCCATGTCATCCTACTTTCAGGTATTTCAGAATTTCAAGAAAGGAGAAAAACAATGCCATATGACCAAAAGTAGTCAGTAGTGAACTGTCAAAGTTGACATTTCATGGACAGTCATAAGATGGTATTTATATAAATAAGCTACTTGGAAAATATTTACTCATCATATATATCCACGTAAGTCAGAACTGATTTAATAATCATAAGCAAACAGAAGATAAGAGCTACATTTATACTGTATAGTATAGTTTGACTAGCTCTAAAATAAACATGGATTTCTAGGAGGTTTTGGAAGAAATTTATTATGAAAAAACAGGAAAGAAAAATCTCTTTGAGTGACTGAATTTCTTGTAGGCAAAAGAAGAGTAACATTTCAGGTTAAATGTTGTACTAATGCCCAGCCTGGCCCCAATACCATAATTATAGTAATCAAACACTATTTATTCATACCATGTCTCTTTCACACTAGTCTCATGCATACTAAATATTTACAATTCAATCTGCAGTTTATAGCTTCACATTGGCAGCAGCTTTTTAAAATATTTAATAAACTACTTCACTCAGCAGCTTATATATCATTTGGGAATAATGTAACAAAATTGCTGGCAAGTTATACCACCTCCTAGGGTGCTTCTTCATTCCAGAACAAGCCTGACTGTTATTACTGTAATCAGTTTTACGGACTTAAGTGACATCTGAGATCACATTGAACCATGTTACTCATAGCAGTGGATTCCAAGTGTGAGAACCTCTTTCTGATATACTTGTGTGTGGCATGGAAAATGTCTATTTGGTCTGATTCATGATTACTATTCTTTTTCTTAAGCAAACGTGGACCGTTTTTTTATTAGAAGAGTTAAGACCCAGACTTACATCTGATTTGAACAAGATTCAGCAATATTTCAGAGTGTAGATTCTCTTGAGTCTTAGCTTTAGATGCAGAACCTCAAGATTTGCAAAATGTAGGACATTATGAATTAAGCAATTACAATAATAAATCTTAACTAGAAGGAAGCACTTGCTAAATTCTTGAATCCTGTTAGGTTGCTCACTCATAAAAATTTCCTTTCTAGGGCTGTAGCATATATTAAAACATACAGAGGGACACAGCATCATATGCAGTACTCTAATGATGTAAAAGCACCTATCGTCTCCCTTGCTGTGAGGAACATCTGAGCTGTAACACCAGAAAATCATTCCATTCTTAGTACTTGCTAATTGACTGAGCATTTGACTACTGGTCCAAAGTTAGAGAATAAAAAAGATAAAAGAAAATAGAAAAGAACAGAAAAAAAAGGTGAGAGGAAGACTACACCAATAAAGCATGTGCAAATCAGTCACAGCCTTTAATTTGTTGGAAGTAGAAATGATAATACTTGCGCAGTATCAGCTGTATGGTATTCTAGCTGAGCTTTTGCAGCTGTGAATTGCTTTTGCCCTGAAACTAATTCAAAATACGTTTGTTCTGGAAAAGGCCAAATCACTGCAGAAATCTGTGGTCCTTTGCCTGCTTAGGATAGCATAGGCTGAGGATACAGATAATTCACGCTTACCAGGCTGTAGAGAAAGGAATTCTGAAATGTAGAATAATAATGAAAAATAGAATTGTAGACTTTTAAAAAGTGAACGGGCTTAATTTAGCCATTCTCACACATGTTGAAAGTTGGGCTTTTTTGCATTTGAAAGATTATTTGCTTCTGGCTCTTTTTAATATGTCATGTTGAATATTTAATGATGTTTCTTTAAAATGTCCACATTAACTAACCATGACCCCTTATCTAGGGCAAGAAAAGAGAACAGATTCATTCATGAACCAATGCCTAGGGGCATTTTCTTTAAAGTACAGAACAAGTAAGGACATTTATAGATCTGGTGGGAGATAATAAAAAGTGCCTAATTTACACTGAAAGTCAACAGGCATCCTCTTTGGACCTTTAAAAAACATCACTTTTGTCAAATAATGGAAGTGCACACAGGTTATGTCATAAAGTTAAGTGCAGAGATAACAGCATTTGGGAGGAAAAAAATCTATCCTGGGATCTTCATAGGCAAATTTTGACTTAGATGGATAATTTTCTGTTTCTACAAAATTGCCTATCAGTTGTCAACAGAGGAATTTAAGATTTCTCCATTTGTGTCTTGGTATTACTAATTGCTACTGCCTTTCCCAGGAGTTTTAGCTTCTCAGTCTGGTCTTTCTGCAAATCAAAAGCTGGTACTTTTGAGGGGAGATATAACTACTTTGTTCTATGGGACAACAGGAAGCTGTTCCTTTTATGAGGCACTGTTCTCCTCACCTTGTATTCCTCCCCCTTCTCTTTAGGCTCTGCCTTAAGAGGTTCAAGCTAAAAGCCAGGTTAAAAACCCTATGGTTATTGTCTATAGGCACTGGCAAGAGAGAGAGGCCCCTCAAGGGACAGTAGAGCTCACTGGTGAGTTCTATCAGCCTTCGTGAATGAGTGTCACTTTGGCTTGGTGATAAAGGACTCTGTTGTGGCAATGGCCATGAGGATAACTGAGCTCAGTGTATGATGTGGGATGACTCTAGGCCTGCAATTCCTCTCTGGATTGACTACAGAGAAAGGCAGGAAATAGTGATGATTCATCTTCC
>NW_010167159.1:15459-17439 GCF_000695765.1 Mesitornis unicolor
GCTTTTATCTTTTAAACAACATTCTTGAAAGTAAAAGCAAGAATTTAATGGAAAATTACTTTAAAAGAATTATACTGCAACTCTGCTTCTTGCTAGAAAGCACTGACTAAAATTGATGTTTTATTCAGCAAAGTAACAGTGGAAAAATTGACAGCTTCTGTATTTTTTCCCTTTTATTCCCTTATGAAGCATTTTTAACTTATTGTGTTAGTGGTTTTGAAGACCATTAGATGCAAATTATTGCAAAATCTCTTTCCTTGCAATAACTGTTTTTAAAAATCTCATTCTTCATTAATGGTATCTTTTAAGATTGAAGTTAGCTTATTCAGGAAGTTCAGTGTGATTTCTGAATGCTTGTGTAGCTTTTGGAAATATCAATACCCTTTAAAAAGATCACAAACACAAGCATGGTCAAGAGTATTTGAACTTTGTCATAATAACTTTGTTGATGAAGGGCAACAAGAAACATGCATAAAACAATTGAGGGTTTTCTCTTAATCTTTATGATTCTGGCAAGGTCTATAAATCCATTAATGCACAATTTCAACATCGTCTTTTGGCTACAAAGCATTAAATGGTAATTTAGCAGGGCAGAATCCTTTCTTTAAGAGATATAAAAATGGTTTTCAGGTTTTTCCTGTCCAGAGAACAGATGTTTTCAGGCAGGAACAGAATGTTGAGTTTCATTAGAGACCCATACAAACTAAGCTGTTTCAAAGAAGTAATTCTAAGCTAAATTGACCGTGTGTCTCTTGTCTTTGCAAAGAGACTTTTGGGAGTATGGTTTAAAAAGCATCTTTAAAAAAAAATCAGAAGGATATGCTTTTCATTTTGTCAGAACAGTTACTCCCTTTCTAATACTTCATTTTCTGTCAATTATGGGTCCACTTTTCTGACCAAAAGGGATTGGTTGAAAATTTTTTGAAAGCAGTTTCCTTTAAACAAGAAGAAAATTTGCAGCCAAATGGGCAAATATTTGTTAATTTTTCATGAGCATGAAATGTCAAAACCAGACCACAAAATTATTATCTGTCTATATTCAAACAATTGAACTCAACCCATTACATACACACGCATGCTTGTATGTCCTCCATATATGCTAACACACGTGTATATGCTATGTGTGTTGTCCAAATATATGACACGTAAATGATATGTCACCATTTCCCATTACAACCTCACAGCCAAACTTAAGTGCAGGTTGGATGATTGGACAGTGAGTTGAATTGCGAACTGGCTGAAGGGCACAACTCAGAGAGTTGTAGTCAGTGGGGCAGAGTCTAGTTGGAGACCCATGTCTAGTGGTGTTCCTCAGGGGTCTGTAATGGGTCCACCTCTGTTCAATGTATTCATCAATGACCTGGAAAATGGGACACAGTGTACCCTCAGCAGTTTTGCTGATGATATAAAGCTGGGAGAAGTGGCTGACACACCAGAAGGCTGTGCTGCCATTCAGCGTGAACTGCAAAGGCTGGAAGTTTGGGCAGGGAGAAATTTAATGAAATTAAACCAGGGCAAGTGTAGGGTACTGCATGTGGGGAAGAACAACCCCACGTATCAGTACAGAATGGGGCTTGACCTGCAGAAGAGCAGCTCAGGGGAAAAGGACCTGGGAGTCCTGGTAAATGGCAGGATGACCGTAAGCCAGCAATGTGCCCTCGCAGCCAAGAAGGCCAATGGGACATCCTGGGGTGCATTAAGAAGAATGTGGCCAGGAGGTCGAGGGAGGTTATACTTCCACTCTACTCTGCCCTGGCGAGGCCATATCTGGAATACTGTGTCCAATTCTAGGGTCCCGAATTCAAGAATGGAGAAGGAACTTGTTTTGGTTTAAGGGTTACCAGCCTGAAAGGGAAGGACAGGTGGTGTCTGTAGGACCCTGGAGAGTCAGAGATCAGTATTGTTCCCTCCCCTTTCCGGCCACAGTCTATAAAAAAACGAGGAGACCAGAGGTTTTTGTGGGCTTTTTCTGGTTTCCTG
>NW_010167160.1:0-21248 GCF_000695765.1 Mesitornis unicolor
TTCTGTGATTCTGTGATTCTGTGAAAAACAGCAATTCTCCAACTGTATAAAAAGCTTCAACTGTATAAAATTACATAGTTTGATGGACTTACCTGATTTCCTATTTTAAGTACATTATTGAAATCCTCAGTCATTGGATAATGTTCCATGGCCATAAACAATGTGTTTAAAACTATACAAACAGTGACAGCCAGATCAACAAGTGGATCCATTACAATGAATTCAACTACATTCTTTACTTTTAACCAGGGCTTCCAACAATCCCAAATTAAGAAAGTGTGGGCAAACTTATACCAGCAAGGTGGACATTTTTGCCTGGATTCTTCAAGTTCTGAGGGAAAAAAAAAAAAAAAAAGACATGCAGAGTGAACATGTTTTGGAGAAGGTGAAAATAAATCTTTATTTATCTGGTTTTTTAGGTTTTAATCTTTATCCCTGGAACCATTAAGGATGTTTGGAGGAACGTCCTCAGGTTTCCAGGAATTTAAGTTACTGTTGCTGACTGAAAATATTCTAGAAGACTAGGAGAAAAACCTCAAGAGTTTTGAGCTAATAATAGAAAAAAAGTTGTCTATTTCTAAGATCACATCAAGTTGCTTTTTTAAAAAAAAGCTCTTTATGATTACATTTAGGGATAGTTTTCTCTGTGAAACTTCCAACTTTGCAGTCCTTTCAAATGTCGAATTACTTATTTGCAAGGAAAAATAAGATTTATTTAACTATGAATAGATTTTTGAAAACAATTCAAGCTTTTTCAAAAATTTCACTAGTAATAATTTCACTGTTCCAAATAATCCTACTACAAATTTCCTTCTCCTTATAAACTAAGAAATAGCCTTTAATGTTCTGTAATAATTTTTATACTATAGTTAGTGGAAAAATTACAAGGCATTTTTTCCAATAACTGTATTTTTAAACATGAATAACTACTACAAAACACATACATGTTATCTATTTTAATTAGAATGTGTTTCTTAGTTTAGCCTGCCTATCAGATTCGTTAATTTCTTTTTTCAATACGCACACGTACTGTTCTCTTATTCAGTTTATGTATTTGCAATGGCTACATATTTTTTGTCTTCTGTATTTGCACTGTAATATAATACCTTCAAGCACATCTAAGACTATGTCAAGAAAGTTCACACATCTGCAGTTTTAACACACCTTCCATTGTATTTGTAATAATGCCAGCTATACTCATGGCTCTTTGCCTTAAATTGGGACCCTCCAGCAGCTCCATTGGTATTCCATATGAACTTGTACGCCTCTTTTTTATTTCTATTTCTGTAATAGTGGTCTATTAAAAAAAAAAAGAAGAAAAAAGGAAAAGGAAAGAGGAGCACAGATTAAATTCAAATTTAGAAATACTGCAAAACAGGTATCAAAGACTCTTTGATGTCAATGAATTCATAATGTATAAAGCTTTATATTTAAGTGCTGATACATCAGCATTTTCTTTCCATTATACATATAACATTAGCCTAGTATTTTAATATATGGCTATTTTCATGTTATACTTCTGACTACTGTTAATACTTGTAAAATGCTAAAAAAAAAATTATATATAGTTCCCAGATTACCACTGCAATATAGTTAACTACTATAGTTAACTATAGATAACTATACTACTACCTCCACATTAGACTCAAAGAAATTTTGGAGGAGGTCATACCCAAGGAAACAAATCAAGACTGTTGCAGTGCTGGAATCAGAAAAATTCCCAATTCCATGTTTTCTCTACTAATATTTAACTTCTAAACCGGTTCAATCACAAGATAGTTACAATAACTGACTTATGCTACGAGGTCTTCTGCAGTAACTATTATTGTCCAAAAGTAGTTTTCATAGATCGGTCTTGATCTCTATACTTATCAAAACTAATTTAAAGGATATCTTTTTCATCGAAGAGCTATCATCTCTGTTTTATTTTATGAATTACAACTGAAGAAACAAAATGTCTGACTTTACCCAAAAATGAATACTTTTTGAAAAAATGTATTTTATTAGAAAAATGAACATTGTGTTACAGTTGTGTTACTGAACACACCTCAATTATAAAGAAGTTTTGAATGTATGAGCATGGGTAGGTTTTTTCAGTGAATTAAATAAATGTATGAAAATGAAAGTATAATAAACCAGAAGAAGTTTATAAGTGTAAGGAGGCTGATGTACTTTCAGATGCTGTGACCTGTGTAAAAATAACTGTTTGGATAAAAGAGGTTTTCTAGGAAAAAAAAATGCAATGGATCCCTCTGCTCTATTCCTAAAGTAGACTGAGGGAAAAGGGAGAACTGACCTGAGGAAAAAATGGATGAATTTAGATGCACTTTAAGAAAAAAAAAAATATACTGTGATCCTCTGCAGTGAGAAACTCAGATCATCTCTGAGACCCAGGAGAAAAAAAGCTTTCAGAGCTTCTAAAACATCAACATAATCTTAAAGGTCATACTATACTTGCATGATACCAAATATAGAGGCAGGGGGGAAAAGAAGTAGAATCAGCCAATTACTGATAGAGAATTAGGAAATACACTTAAAGGGAGGCTAAAACTATAAAGGAAAAAAAAACCATCAAAACATAGTAATATGCAGAATGTTTAGAAAGCTGAGCACCCTATTTTGGGTTCTAAACCAAATTTAGCAATGGAACATTACCTAATTTGATTCGCTATCCAGGTGCATGCATATCCTTGCTCTGCAGGTATATAAAATGTGCTTTGTTCTCTTTCATATTCCCACTTCAGCCCCTCACTTCTGAGTGAATCACTATAAACCCATTTCAGTACAGCAAGATACGCAAAAGCATTTACAACTTCTCAACCATTTTCAAAGGATTTAATTCCATCAAAACATTGTCTGATGCAATAAATAAAGCTCATGAAATCTGGAATAAGTTAAAACTTTCTTACATTGTCATTAGTTGTTGGTTTATCTATTATCACCTCTGGCAGCTGTCCAGTAGGGGACAATAGACCTGGTGGTCCATCCACTAAGGAAACCACCCCATTGCAATCCACAGTGCTGTGCATCTTCCCGTTCACTGGAAACACTGCCAGCCTTCTCGATGATCGGCTGGTCTGACTAATGTTACTACTGCGCCGTTCACTGTGTCTGCGCGGCAAAAAGAGAGAACCTCTTCTGCTCCCATTATCCTCAAACGTGCTGTGCTCATCATCGGCAAAGTCATTTTCAGATCCTATCTTTCTTCCGTACTCTCTAAAACTAAAAAGACTTGCTCTGCTGCTACGTATGGGAGAAAACAGGGAGCCATGAACACTCAGTAAAGACTGCAAAGGAAACATAAACAAAATGACCAGCTGAACATTTTAAATATACAAAATGCATGCCTATGTATTAAAAAAAAATAATACTTTACATTCCCCAGGAATCTGTCAGTGTTATTTTTAATACAGTGCCAAAGGTAGATTTCAGACGTGCACTAGACATGAGAGTCATCTGAATGGGTAAATTAACAGTATACCTAAAATAATAATAGGAGAGAAAAAAATGAATGTGCATAAGGCCATAGCAGTTTCTATTTCTCTATTAAAGAGAAAAAATCAAGACTTTAAAAAATTCTAATGATCCATTGAGATTGTGCATTTGTTAAAAGATATGGATACCCTTAGTCTTCTACATTGATACATTATACTTAAATTTTCCTTTTCTGAATTAAAAGGGGATTTTTATTTAAAATTAACTAGGAAAATGCAATGCTGCTGTGCATGTTAAGACCTGTCAGATCCTAAAGAATAAAATGAGAGAGATCAAAACACTTATTTAGGTACACTTCGAAAATAATAGCAACAGTAAGTCAGTATTTAAAATAATGCAACATTATTTTTCCTCCATTGTATTACTTGCAAAGTTGCAGTGAAGTTTGCTGAATATTACACTTATCTCAAAAACCCCCAAAATGACAACTGCACTATACACTGTACCTGATGGGGTGATGTGAACGGCTTCCCATAAGCAAGTCTGTTCCCATCGAAAGAAAAACGGAAACCTTTCCTTCTGATACTGCTTTCTGATCCAGATTTTGGAAGCTTTCCATCCTTCATGTCATCCTCTTCTCCAGAGAGCTCTCTCTGCTTTCTTTTCTTTCTTCTATTTCTCCTTTCTTTGGCACTTTTTGAGCTAAGTTTGGATGCTTCTGAAGAACTATCAGAGGGTCCACCGATCCCACTTTCACCGCTGTACTCACTCATCTCTGCTGCAGCTGCTGCTATTGCCTGCCACAGTAATTATTTAATGTGATGCTTTACAAATCACACCATTTTAAAAAGAAAACTGTAGTCCCTGTGCCTATGATTTGTATCAAATTATACCTAGATGTGATAATAGATGGATTTGTACAAAACTTCAAATTCTGTAATATGAGTTAAAATAAAAGGGCAGTTTTGAAATTTGCCATTTGAATGGAGTTCTACTTTGCATCTATAACATGGAGTCGGCCTGCATTGTGTCCAACATTCTGTCACAAACTTCATTAGAAAATACTTGAGAGTTAATAAATCTATTAATTAGAGAGAATGCAAATGCAGACAGAAGAGCTAAACAGAGTCATAGTTCAGTCTGTATTAGTTCCGTAAACTAATTTTAACTGTTATTGTAAGTAAAAGCTTCCTGAAGCTGCTCTTAGAAAAAAACTCTGGGCTACTGCTTCCAGTCTTTGATTCATTGGTGATAAAACAAGTAGCAAAAACTAGTCAGAAATTTATGGATTACAATATTTTAAGCTCTAATCAAGTTCTGACAAATATTTTACAAGTATTGCAATTATTTCTAAGCTGAGACTTTGGAAAATTCATCATGACAAACTACTAGATACTATCTCTAGATAAGAAATTTTTATTTAAAAACAATTATTCTGATTTGGGGGGTACTTTCATTTCTCAGTTCAGGAATTCATTAATACTTAAGACTGTATGGAAAATAAGGAGGTGACTGGTGACAGCCAACATAGCTTCACTAAGGGTAAATTGTGACTGACAATTTTGGTGGCCTTCTATGACAGGGTTACAACATTGGCAGGTAAGGGAAGAGCAACTGACATCATCTGCATGGGCTTGTGCAAAGCATTTGACACTGTCCCACACAATATCCTTGTCCCTAGATTGGAGAGACATGGATTTGATGGATGGACCACTTGGTGAATAAGGAATTGGTTGGATGGTCACATTTAAAGAGTTGCAGTCAACGGCTCATTGTCCAAGTGGAAACCAGCGAGACGTGTCGTTCCTCAGGGGTTGGTATCTGGACCAGCACTATTTAACACCTTTGTCAGCCACATGGACAGTGCGATTGAGTGCACCCTCAGCAAGTCTGCCAACTCCAAGTTCTGCAGTGGGCTCAATGTGCTGGAGGGAAGGGATGCCATCCAGAGGGACCTGACAGGCTTGAGAGGTGGGCCTGTGGGAACCTCGTGAAGTTCAACCAGGCCAACTGCACATGGGTCAGGGAAATCCCAAGCACAAATACAGGCTGTGCAGAGAATGGATTGAGAGCAGCTCTGAAGAAAAGGACTTGGGGGTACTAGTGGATGAAAAGCTGGACATGAGCCAGCAACATGCGCTTGAAGCCCAGAAAGCCAACTGTATCCTGGGCTGCATCAAAAGAAGCATGGCCAGCAGGTCGAGGGAGGTGATTCTGCCCTTCTACTCCACTCTGGTGAGACCCCACCTGGAGTACTGCATTCAGCTCTGAGGCCCCCAACATAAAAATAACATGTTGGAACGAGTCCAGAGGAGGGCCATGAAGATGATCAGGGGCCTGGAACACTTCCCCTAGTACTCCCAGATAGGGAGGAAATGCATCAGAGAGTGTAGTGATAGGACAAGGGGTAATGGCTATAAACTGGAAGAGGGTAGCTCTAGACTAGATATTAGGAAGTAATTTTTTACTGTGAGGGTGGTGAGACACTGGCACAGGTTGCCCAGGGAAGCTGTGGAAGCCCCCTTCCTGGAATTGTTCAAGGCCAGGTTGTATGGGGCTTTGGGCAACCTGGTGTAGTGGAAGGTGTCCCTGCTCATAGTGGGAGGGTTGGAACTAAATGATCTTTTAAAGTCCCTTCCAACCCAAAGCATTCTATTATTATACATTTAAAAAGAAAAAAAAAAAGAGACAAGGCAGTCTAATGTACTTGTGAGCTATGTAAAAGAATGGCACTTTTTTATTAAGTTAATTTAATTATCAAGTTCGTTTTGAATGAATAGCATGCAAATGAATATATAAAAGCTCACTCTTGTTAGAAAATACCTGAGCTGCTTCTTGCTGCTTCCTCAGCTGTTCAAGCATCAGCTGCAAGTCTGCCTCCCCCTGTTCTGCTTCAACCATAGTTGCTTGATTTTGTTCTTCATAGGCCATGGCAACCACAGCCAAAATTAAGTTAATCAAATAGAAGGAACCCAGAAAAATTACCAGAACAAAAAATATCATGTATGTTTTGCCAGCAGCTCGTAGTGTCTATAGGAGAAGAAGAGAAATGATCCATCTCATGAAGACATGCAATCAGTTCTTCGGTTCACAAGCATTTACTGAATTTGAAAAGTGTAAAAATATTATTGAGTTGAAATAAGATCATACTAGCTTTCTGAATTACAAAGTAATCAAAATAAAGGGAACACTCATGGATGTGAAAAACATGTTTGAGAACCATGCTGCTTTGAGGCAAACCTTTTAATGCCTAATAATCTTGAAAACGATGTGAGATCAGAGTAATTAATGTGAATCACACATTACAGGTTGGATGCTTAGTGTGCTCACCGTGTATTAGCATGTCTTCTCCTTAACAAAAGAATTAAAAATGGCACAATTGATTAAATAATTAAAATATAATATTTATTATAAATAACAATTTTTCACACACCATATAATGAAATGCTAGGGTAAGAAAAGTAATTTATACCAAGACATGTATTCTTAGTTATCAAAAAAAGGATTCAAACTGCAGAAATTAAGATTCAGATTTTGCTCTCAGAGAGTATTTTTACAATTTAAACTCTAATATTGAGTTTTAAAAAATAAGATCTAATCATGAAGCACAAAATGAAATATACACTGTAAAAATCAAATAAAGGATCAAAAAACCCTTCAGAAATCATGTGACATTCTGTACTAAGTGCTCATGTCTGCTTAATTCTGCAAATTTGTTTCCTTTCATAAATACTGTTCATTTTCAATTGCTAACAACAGCAATGACATGCAACACAAATATGAATGGCCTTTCCATGTTTGTTTGATTTGGGGCCAGTAAGACACTAACCACAATTTTTATGATACACTCACCAGCTGATAAAGATTTTCCCAGGAGTCCTGAGTCATCAGTCGAAACAGTGACAAGAAAGCCCAACTGAACGTGTCAAAGCTCGTATATCCATAGTTGGGGTTTCTACCAGCTTTCACACAGATAAACTGTTCTGGACATTTACTAGGAGGAAAAAGGAAGAAAAAAAAAAGTAAGACAATGCATATAAAAAACTTACATAATACTAAAACGGTTTTTATGTTTTTGTACCTTGAGCTTCTAATGAAGGTTCATTAGATCTGATTTGTGAAGGGGGCTGCTATTTGTGGCTTACAACAATTTAAAAACCAGTGAGGAAATTAAAAGTATTCTTTTAAAAAAAGCCAGAAAAGATCAAAAAACTAAAATGCAAACAAACAAACAACAACAACAAAACAACTTTCTTCCAACCTTCTTTCACCACTACACACAACATAAAACTTATTCCCAGCACTTTGGTATTAGCTCTGCAGATATATCTTCTATGGAAACAATATTTTTACCTAACATAGAGATTCCATAAGGTGAATACTTCCACGCAAAAAACCTCCAAAACTCAGTATACGTATTTTATGCTGAATTTTGTCTGTCAGCAGGGTTGGCATACCAGATTTCTTAGTTTCTTCAGGTTGTGAATTAGGCAAATCAAAATAACAAATTCTACCAATTCCTCAACAGCAAATAACCATTGTAGTGATATTTTATGTCCTGAAACTGTACATATCAAGATTGGATCACCTGCTATCAAAACTGTTATTAACTGTAGGCACACTGTTTCAGTTCTGATTCCATTCTTGAAGTGTAGAAGAGGTTTTTGCCTCCAAAACCTCCATAGAAAAACACTGTCAAGATTTCTTGTCATATATGTGTGTGTACATTAGATGTGTACTTTCACACACACATAAAATTATCTGATAGTTACTTACATACATACACAAAATGTTAAAAAAAATAGTCTGTTTTAAAGACATAAGCAACCACAGGATGGACTGATAGACTACAGAATTATGTTCTCAATTTAATGATAACACAGTATCTATCTGCTGAAATGGAATTTTCTAGTTACACAGGAGTTTTTAAAAGACATTTACAGCTAAGTATTTTCTCATATAACATTTTGTACTCATTCAAGTGTTTACTTACTATGAACCATGACCACATATTACTGATCACAATGTTAGGTAACAAAATTAGCTTTTCAATTTTAGGGTGATAATTTTTACATATATTTTAGACAGCTAGTATGCAATTAAAATTGCACCTTACCCTGCATCTGTGCTATTGCCACAAATCAGATGATCCTTTTGTCCTTCTATGCGATAAAAATTACCTAAAGAAAAAATATTATGTCAAATGATTATAAATGGAACAAGGTGTTTTGTTCTGTTTGGTTTTTTTTTGTTGGGGTTTTTTATTTGTTTGGTTTTTGTGGGTTTTTTGTTTGTTTTTTTTTGGGGGGGTTGGTTTTGGTTTTGGTTTTTTTTTGGGGGTGGGGTTTTTTTGTTGTTGTTTGTTTTTTATTTTATGAGTATAAACCTATGTTCACGTTATCATCTTCTGAATGTTCAGAATCTCCCATTCATGTTTTCCCAATAATGGGTTCAAATACTGGCACATCCATACTGGTAAGTAAAGTTTCAATACTAAAGAACAATAAGAATAAAGGCAACAGCCTCCTGGGCTGTGTGACCAGAAGCAAAGCAGAGCGAGGGAATTGACTGCCCCTCTCAGCTCAGCACTCGTTAGAATGTACCTAGAATATTGTGTCCAGGTTTGCCCTCCTCAATGCAAGAAAGACATTGATAAAGTAAAGCAAGGTCAGCAGAGGGTCACAAGGCCATGAGAGGGCTGGAGTGTTCACACTGTGAGGAGCTGAGGGACTTGACCTTGTTCAGCCTGGAGAAGGGAAGGCTAGGGGGAAATTGGTAGAAAGCATCCAGCAACTCCAAGGAGGTTATCAAGGGCATGGAGCCAGGTTGCTCTCATTGGTGTGTGGCAAAAGAATGACATACAATGGGCATAATTTGAAACAAGCAAGGTTCCAACTAAATATAAGGAGAAACTTTTCACCTTGAGGAAAGCCAGGCATTAAGATCTAGAAAAAAGTCAGAGATCTGGAAAACTCTTATTCCAACTAAATCTTCTCTCATTCTCAATTAATGTCCTCAATGTACCTTTCAAGTTGACATATGGCTCTTGTTTTCACAGGGTAAAACACTATTGTAGTATTTTAAATAGTCAGAAACAGCCCACGGGATGAAGAATATATGAAGACAGGAGGATTCGAAACCAAACAAATCAAATCTATTGATAACAAAATCCCCCCATTCAAGAACAGTACTTATATAATGTTAGAAAGATTATAATCCTATTACTTCCATAATATCTTTAGAGCCAGCTAAGACTCTCAATGTTCAGATATGGATCTAAATCCCAGGTGTCAATACTTTTGACATGTGGATCCAGGATCTGTGGTTATCTTTTCAAAACATCAATCTGGCCTTGTTCCTTAATAAATGAAAATGCACAGATGTTTAGAAAAGTCACTAGAGGGTATCACAGCTCACCAGTATATGATATGCTTAAAGAAATATTAGGAGGACCCACAACTGAGACCAGTGAAATTATAATACAACTGACACAAACAAATGTTTAAAAACAGGTTATATGAGAAAGAAAGAATACAAACACAACTAGATAGAACTGCCTTGCCTGCATCAGCATTCTGTAGAGGGTCCCAGCAAAGTCAATGCTTGTAGCATAGGAAGCAACTGACATTCTGAAGATTTTTTAGTTGTGTCTTTTAGTTTTAGATTGCTACTTAGCGGAAAATGGAAATAGAGAATCTATACATTGTATTTGGAGAGAGAATTCACAAGTGTTTTACGGCATATAAACTATCAGCCAAAACTGCCCACAAAGCTGATAAATAGCACTATCACTACTCCACTTTCACATCCCTTCTTAGGCAAATAAACTAGCTAAAATGAGAGATTGGACAGAAAATGTAAATACAGGAAAAGAACTTTAACAATTCAGAAGTATAGAAAGAAAATATGAAAATATAGAAAACAGCAGACAACTTTAATGTCCATTTTTAAGTAAGGACGGAAATATGAATCATCAAAACTCAGCCTACAACTGTATTTTCTTTTACTTTTTGGTCAGTGAGGAGGAAAGGTACTGCCCATTATTCTACTAATTTCTTTTTACTTAAATACACAACTTTTACAATTAATTACTGAGCAATACTCTGTAAATCCACTTCCAGCACAAACCAAATCAACAACTATTCAAATTTTTGACAATTAGAAGTTGTTACACTATATTTCATGATTCATTGTTCATTACAACTTTACTGGTGCTATCACTTAAAATGACACAATTTTTGTCTTTTTTTAAGTATCTGTGTTTCTGAACCAGTCTGAATGCTATTACTTCAGTCTACAGAGATACAGACTGCTGAAAAGTACCTGTATAAAGATGTCTTTGACAGCCACCTTAGTAACAACACGAAGATGTCCTACAGATGAATACCAAGTCCTTCCCTACCAGGATCTCTACTTGCCTAGCAAGTTCTTTATTTCAGAAAGCAAGTGGTTTCTTACCTCTACCTAATAATAAAAGTATACCTTAACTAGGAAAGCTCTCATATTTATCTATTGGTTTTCTGTCTTATTTATAACCTAAAGATACAAGGAAAGAATAAGAGAATTAGTTTTGTTCAGCCTTGAGAAGGCTAAGGTGTTTGCGGACAAGGATCTTCATGCTACCTACAAGTATCACATGAAAGACTGTAATGAAGATGAAGCCTGACTCTTATCCTTCTAGTGTGTACCTCTGAGAAGAGGCAACTAGCAAAAAAGTTTGAGCATGGGAAATTCTGAATAGATATTTTGAAAAGTTACCATAAGACTGGTCAAACACTGGAAGAACAGGCTGCCCAGAGAGGCTGTGGTGTGTCAAACCCTGGAGATATTAAAAACTTGACTGGACTTGGCACTAAGCAGTCTGCTCTAGCTGGACCTGCAGCTGAGCGGCAGCTGGTCTGGATGACTATGGAGATCCTGTCCGACCTGCATGACTTCATGATTCTAAAACCAACCTAACCCTATAAATACATTTCTAAGTGCAATTAATGGAAAGAACTATCATGTCAGCATGACTTTGGGATGCAATACATAAAAATCCCTACACTTTTGTCATCCTATTTAATTAATTTTATGTTTAGCCTATAGCATGAACAGTAATCTTGTGTATGAGTTTATACACAAAAATGTTAGCAGTTTATAACAGCATTTCTTACTTTCATTCTCAATGTATGCTGTCCAATCAAACTCTGTACCATTGAAGTATGGAGCTAGGTATTTCTCAAAAGTTGTTGCGTTTTCTGATGGCCAGAACAAGCATTTATTCTTCAAATGGCCCATGAACAGCTGCAGTCCTATTAGTGCAAATACACTCAGGCAAAACACAGTCAAAATCATTACATCTGAGAGCTTCTTCACAGATTGAATTAAGGCTCCAACAATAGTCTTCAAGCCTACAAACAGACACAGATTTTTATTATAATATTATGTATGTATGTAAGCTAAAGTGTAATGTGAACTACTCTAACACACTGTTAAATGTCATGCACAGCTTCACAAAAATAGTCTTAAAATATTTTCCAAAGGAAAAGGGTACCAGTAAGTCTCATCGTTTGTGACAAACTGATTTGAAAATATGAATGAGAATGAATGGCACACATTCCAAAGCACCTGCTCTTCAAATGAAGAAGCAAATTTTATTCATGCTCTCTATACATGTAAACTACATGTAAAGAAAATAGTTCATTTTATTTTCTTCTTGATACCTCTTGCTCCAAACCCTTCCCAGTGTTCTATTCCAGTGCACAACATATTGGTTCTATAACAGCAAACAAAAGCAGAACACAATTGCCTTGTAGTAGAAATTTTAACAATTGCATTCTATTGCATGCTATTCCTCTGGAGGTGGGGTTTGATGAAGATAGGCATCTCCAGGTAACAAATACATCATGCAATTCCCATGCTAGTCTTTAATATCTTAGTCCTTTGTCTTTGTCAGGGATTCAACTTCTACAACAGACTGAAATTTCCAATTCCAAATGTCTTAGATAAATAGTAACATTCACGTTAGTACGAGGAAAATGAAAAGAATTAATTTTGATCCTTAATGTGGGAGAGAAAATTTGACATTATGAAATGGAAATATACACAGGCTATGTAATTCAATTTCTCATGCAAGAATGTATTAAACTCTGAGGCTGAGTGTTTTGGAGAATTAGAAAAGGGAATCAAATTGAAGTCAAGACTAAAGCCTGGATGCTTCTTTTAAAAACTATGAATTCCATTTCTGCAGAATTTCAGTCAGCCTCAGTGTTTAACCTCGCTCTCACCTGGAATGACTGATATTGTTTTCAAAGCTCGGAGAACTCTGAATGTTCTCAACGCTGAGACATTGCCCAGGTCCACAAACTCTGTCACATATCTGTAGTGAGGGATTCCATACACAAACACAATGACAGCACACACAAAATTAAACAGATGTGATATAGAGGGCCTATCATTTTACACAGATATTTCTTACCTGGGATTACAGAAATAGTTTTCAAAGCTCTCAATACTCTGAAAGTTCGAAGAGCTGAAACATTGCCTAGGTTTACAAATTCTGTAATATACCTGTAGGATTAAATCACAGTTATTACCTGGACCTGTAATCCAGAGTATTTTTCTGGAAGGAGCAACTTTAAATTAAATACCTGAATTCATATTTTCCTGTTTCAAGTAAGTTTTCCCTAAGAAACACACCCTTAAGTATTTCCATTGAATGCAAATAAAAAATGAAATGGATTTCCCTGATTTTATTGTTTCTATACTATTTAAAATTGATTATTCAGTGGTAGCTTCTCTTTTGTACTGTGGAATAGTCCACTAATTCTGCTGTGTGCTACGTAAGTGTAAAACATTAAAATGGAAAAAGTTGAAACACAATTCAATTACATTTTAAATAAGCTAAGATAACCCAAACAAATTTTGACAGGTTCAAAAAAAGTTCTAACTGATATTTTACTTTTAAAAAGGTATATACTCACGCAAAGGAAATGACAACAAAATCAAGCCAGTTCCAGGGGTCACGAAGGCAAGTAAAATCATTTATACAGAAGCCTCTTGCAATTATTTTTACCAGAAATTCAAAAGTATAAATTCCAGTGAAAGTGTGCCTATAAGAAAACATCCAAGCAAAAGTTAAAAGACTGTCGTTCAGTGATACATCATCACAGGCTTAAAGGAAAGTCACTCAAAACCAGTGATTAGTACATGCACTGTAATAACAGTTATAAACTCACATAAACTATGACTGTTTCTCTACCATTCTTTTGCAAGATAATTGGATTAGTTTATTAATTTATTATACCTGAAGCCTATTTTTGCAGTTTCTAGCATGTAAGATTTTGAAATTTCAGCGCAAATAGTAATACTCATGACTAATACAAAGAAAATACTATTGCTCAAATAAAAATTTCAGCACGGTTGCCATGTCAGAAATGAAAATGCACAGGTAAGTGAAACCTAGTGTTCACCAAAGTTACTCAATGGTTGACTGGGTAGACTTGAGAATGTCAAACAGGAGTCCTCAGCGGCAGTATTTTCTTTAAAATGTGTGTGTCCCCCATTTTTAGATTTTGTTACACAAAATGAAGGTGCTTCACAGGACCTATATATTAATCAGAGTTTTGTTCAGTGAAAAAGGTTAACAGTATCAAAACTTCTTTTCTTTCTAAAGCTTGCATGTCTATGCTGCTTTGAGTTGCAGCTAGGATCAAACTCCAGGCTAGAAAAAGGAGAATACTGGTATTACACACAGGGTAAGTCAAATTAAGAGCTAGACCATGTAGTTTATATTTTCATTTTTAAATAACTTAAAAATTATTAGCTAACTTAAGTATACTTACTCTACATTCTTTGTCCAGTCTGGAGGGTTACTCCATGTCATAAATACACAGTTTGTCAAAATAGTGAGCATAATGAGTATGCTGAACCACGTTGACTGAAGTTAAGGAATATACTCTTTTTTTAATGCTGAATTTGCATCACACAAAACATGAGTAATTGACCAAGCTATAGAATACTGACAACATATATGATACACATCAGTTTACTCTCACTAGCAATGTCATAAATAATGCAAAGATGTTCCACAGTAATGATGGCTATAGCACTAACTCTGTAATTTAGGTATACATGCTGTTCATCCCTTCCTCTAAATTTAATCAGAGGGTTAAAGTTACAAAACTTAGCTCTGATTCATTCTGAGAGAAAGAATTAAGGGCAGGAACACATTTAAACACTAAACCAACAAAAACTAGTGTTACTAAATATTTTAAAAGACCAGCAATAATTTTTAACAAACCACTTGAAAAGGATATGAATGAACCAAAATCTTAATAGCTATTCTTCTAACAATATTGAAAGGAGAGAAAAGGTACAAGGCAGGTGTGGCACTGAACCTGAAGATTGTCTTTCCTTTATTCAATACTATAAATGTCTTTAAAAAAATAAAAATAAAAATAAATCGGTGGGCATAGGAAACAGGAAATTAAGGGTACATATCAGCAACCTTGCCATAAACAGAGGCTGCAGTTACAGAGGCTACTGTAAGTAGTCAAATTTATTTCCAGTACAATTATACAAGCAAATATCAGATTCTAAATTTTCACATGAGCAAAGAAAACTGGAAATCATACATTCTTTGTCTCTGAGCTCTTGAACAAAATCTCCAATTCAGCATTTTCCAAGATTATGTAATGACATAGAAATACAATTATAAATTTGTCATTTTTAACCTTAAAAATTAATCCAGCTATATTAATTGCACTTGAGATCAAATCTAGCAATGCAGAACAAAGGACCTAGTTAACCACTTTTGTCATTTATGAGCAATGATTTAACCATTTCAGTACTTCAAAACTGCTTCTGAGGTGAGACATCTTTGGCTTTTAAAAGCTTTACCACCTTCATTGCCTGTGCAGTCATCCATTTAACTGGTACCATTTATGGAAACATTTGTGATTTTGACTAGGAGACACAATGAAAATGTCATCTAATGAAATCTCAAGTCAATCTACATCTTATGATTATTCTCCCAAAAGGCTAATATCCGGAAACAAGCAGATTTTAACACTAAATGTTTTGTTTTCTTATGATATTCTATTGTAAAAGAAACACATCATTTGATAGTAGCATTTGTGAAGTTGAAACAACAAAAACTACATGAAAAAATATGATTTATTATTATGAAATGAAAAAATGAAAAAATACATTGATTATCAGTCTTAAACATTCTGTACTAGAAAAAACACTGCTTCAACTTAGTTGCTTCTTACAGAGATAATATAGCTCTGTGGTCACTCACATGTGATTGTCCAGTACATCATTTCAAGAACCTGTTCTATGATTTTAATTCAGCAGGCATTTTATTGATTTACACAATAAAATAACCACTCCCTGCTTAGTTTGTACTGCCTTTTTAATGTAAATTCAATTTTGCTTTCATTCTGAACATCATTCCACTTCTCATGCCTACATAAAACCATCTTTTCTTCATCTGTACTTGCCAAAGTCATCAACTTTGCTCTTTTGTCCTTTTGCTATCATATCTATAAAAGAAACTGAGTTGCATTACAGTAGACATATATAAATTTAGATTTTGTTTTCAGGTCTATATGAGGCCTATAACATAGACCAAATATTGAAACACAATTTTAGTCTCTACATGCAGTCCCATGTAAGTAATAAATGTAGGAGTACTCACATAAATATTATTTTTATACTGTTTTGCTGAACTGATGCTAAGCCACAAATCCTCTTTTACAATAAACAAAACCACAGCATTTCTATAAGATTTCTAGGAAAACTTTGCGTGCATGCAGTTGTAAAGTGATTCTAAAAGGAATGATACAGATGCTTTCAAGTCTTTGCTCTGTAACATAAGACTATTGAGGGCATATCACCTCAGATTTTCCTACCAGTGTACTGTCTTCAAGTTACTCAGGAAGGCAGTGTGGAGAAGGATTACTTGCTGGAGAACTGGTATTAAAATAATCAGGAAAAAATATAACTGGCCTGAAAAGTCAACTCCCCATGAGACTTAGAAGAGCTACAGTGGTCCTGAAGCAAACTCTAGCTTAAAACACAATCTGTAACTAAAACAAGCTGTTACCAATTCACAGAAATCACATCACATGAAGCTGGCAATATGTGATAATGATTTTTTTATTATTTTTTTACTTGTATCCCTCCCTAGTCAAATAGAGTATAACATTTAACTTTTTGTAAAACAAGCCTCTCTATGAGATTTCAATGAATGTTTGACAGTTGATCATTTTGGCAGATGACTGAATGAGCACTTTGCCCAAATGGTACTGTCAATGTTTCACAGAAACCCTAGGAACAGAGTAGCCAGATACAGAAGTTTTCAAATGCTTTGGCATTCAATCAGATTTGAACAGATTAAAGGACACTTAATGTAAAATTCACCAACTCAAAATACCATAATAAGGAAACATTAGACATTAAAAAAAAGTCTTAAAAAAAGCATCTTAAACAGAAGAGTTTCAGTCATATTTATAGTGTATTCTAAATAATTAACATATCACATACTGTATAATAATTTCAACCAGGGCTTTTGACTGCCTCCATACCAGAGCATTTATCCCTTTATAGTTCAACAGGAGTTTTCTAATTATACTCTTAATTTTTAACTTACTTTTTTATTGATATAATATGGATCCAGGTCCTCCAGGGGCTCAGATACCATTCCTGGAGGAATATCACCATAAATGAATGGCAGTGTCTTTCCTGCCTCCAAGTCATTACTTGGCTTTGGGTGATCTTCCTCATGAACACCATCATCTTTATGCTCATCTTTGTCACAAGGAGATGTTTCATCAGCAATACGTTTTTCAATAGCTGCAAGAGATTCTTTGGTGAAATAGAAGAAGCTGTCAGATCCTGGTGGTACCAGCATTGTCTGTGCCATCTTTTCATTCTGCAAGTTTTAAATGCTTTTAGGCTCTTCTGCAAGAAGATCCTAGGAGAACGTGAGAGAAAAAGAAACAGAAAATAGAGGACAACTGCAGCAAAAATCCCCAAAGAAATGCTTTTGGTGTAGTCATCATCTGTCTCTTTTCTAATTCTAAAGCACTATAGCAAGAAGTAATTTAATTGCTTGTCAGATGCTTCATAGAAAATTAGTTACCTAAGCTTTCCTAAAGTAATGACATGGTAAATGGATATGAGTTATGAAGTAAAGAAAAAAATTAACAGAAAAAAAAAGATCAAATTTGCATATATTTTGTCAACTGAGGCTAATAAAGAACCTCCCAACAGGAAAAAAGGAAAAGCGTTCTCAATTTCTCTAGCCTAAATATTAAGTCAAAATACACCTTATTGTGAAAAAGTAAGAAATGTGTTAACACAGCTGTGTACTGCAGTCAGTGGTTACAAGTTCTGATATATGGATTTATATGTCAAGTTGACACAATACCTAAAAAAACCTTGCAACATATACTGCAAAAGTAGAAAGAAAAGCATGCCTTTTCTATTACTCTTTTCACTGTCAATGGCAACACTACTCCATCTGGTGGTTTATACTATGCTTGCTAAACTAATGTTTATACTACACTATTCAGACAGGTACTACATAAATGTGTTCTGTATTTAAAGCCATGTGCACAAGCAGAAAGCAATTGGGCTGAAGTTTAGTCTTTCCCTTTGTGGTTTTCCTGACTTGTATCTTCCTGATTTTTATTTGTAATTTTGGTGGTGTTATGCTCCATAATTAAGGGAGTTATGATGGATGAAAGATTTTAGATTTATACAAAAAAAACCACAGCATACTCTTCCCAAAGTTACAGTACTCACCCTGAGCCCCAATGTATTTTCAAAAGACCTAAAAATAAGAAATTTATTAAATTACAACAAACAGTAAGTTTCTAATAGATCACTTCTTTCCAGGTCTCTAATTTCTACAATGAGAGAGCAGTTAACACCCATGGGTGCAGTATCTTTAGAATAAACCAATTTTATTAACAAAGACAAAATGGAATTCAGTCCTGCTTGCTGATGTTGGTGTGTGTGCTAGCCTTTGTCAACCTTGGCCAGTTGCCAAGCATTTATCAATGCTCGAAACGAAGCAGGGTCAAGGAGGATAAAGTGAAAAAGCCCATGCATCAAGGTAAGGACCAGGTGATCACTTACCAATTAGTCTCATGGACAAAACAGACTCAACTTGGGGAAAAATAATTTCTTGCAAAATAAAATAGGTTTGGATAGTGACAGACAAAGACAAAACCTAAAAGAACTTCATTTGCCCTATCTTTCCCAGGCTCAACTTCACTCCATCATTCTCAATTCCTACACCTCCTCCCTCTCTGAGTGGCATGGGAAGGATGGAGAATGCGGGCTGGGGTCAGACCACTGCAGGTCCTCTCTGTCACTCCTTCCTCCTCACATTTTTCCCCTGCTCCAGCATGGATCCTTCCCACCAGCTCCAGGGCTTCAGGGTAAGACTGCTCCAACATGGGCTCTCCACACGCCACAGTTCCTTCAAGGAATATCCACCTGCTCCAGTGCAGTGTTCTACACAAGCTGCAGCATGGATATCTGCTCTGGCATGCATCTCCATGGGCTGCAGAGATATACCTCCTCACTATGGCCTGTCACTATGGCTTCAGAGGAATCTCTGTTACAGTGCCAGGAGTCCCTCGTCCCTCTCCTTCACTGTCCTTCAAAAAAACCTGAAGCAGATTTAGAGTTGCTCCATTTGCTATAGGCTTCTATCATCAAAAGTGTCACAGACTGAGCCTGTTCTACCCAGGAGGTGAGAGCTGGCTAAAGACAACCTTTTTTATGATCACAGTGTGAGCTCAATAGTAGGGGTGTGCTGGGAAGGAAAAAATTATATGACATATTTCTGCAAGAATTATAACAGCTCCAAAGTCATTTAACACATAACACTATGAATCCCAGAAATATGCCTCTTCAAGGTCAACTTTTAGGTAACTTTTATGTCAACTTAAACAGCATTTATGTTAAATTCACTCTCTAGAAGTCTATAATACGCAAAACTAAAAGTTTATGACTGTTCATTTTACCAAATACCACTATGACCTTATGGCAGTTTTTCTAAGTTGTTATAGATGTTATCAGAATGAAAATCAATCTTTCCACTTGCATGTTCATATTCCATAGGTTTATTCAGCAATGGTATTCTTAGAGCTGAGATGAAAAACCATAGCCAATGACTGCAGCACATCTGTGTCATAAAACAGAAAAAGGTTCTTTTCCAATACATAACAGGAATCTCTTCTATTAATGATTTACCCAGCAGCCTAATCACAACCCATGCTTGGAAAAAAAACCCACACTTATTAAACACATCTGGAGTTACAGTTCAGTGACCGTATTTTCTTGTCATGACTTTTTTTAACGTACTGCAAACTGTGGCATTGTTGAGCAAACTGATGACACATATAAGTGCCCTAGTGAGGTCACATCTGGAATACTGTGTCCAATTATGGGCTTTCCTGTTCAAGAAGAACTCTTTCTACTTGAGAGAGCCCAGCACAGAGCCACTAAGATGATGAGGGGACTGAAGCATCTCCCATATGAGGAGCGGCTGAGAGAGCTGGGTCTGTTCAGCCTGGAGGAGAGGAGACTGAGGGGGTATCCCATAAATGGTTTTAAGTATCTAAAGGGCAGGTGTCAGGAGGATGGGACCAGACTCTTCTCAGTTGTCCCCAGCAACAGGACAAGAGGCAATGGTCACAAACTAGTACACAGATGTTCAACTTAAACATAAGGAAAAACTACTTTACTGTGAGGGATACGGAGCACTGAACAGGCTGCCCAGAGAGGTTGTGGAGTCTCCTTCTCTGGAGACATTCAAAACCCGCCTAGACCTGTTCCTGTGTGACCTTCCCTAGGTGATCCTGCTCTACCAAGGGGTTGCACTAGATGATCTTAAGAGGTAATTTCCAACCCCTACAATCCTGTGATTACCCCACAGAAATCAGTTTATCCAAGAAAGAAATGGAGTGAAAAAAATATGAAGATGGATGGATTGTTTAAATGACTTAAATGTTCTCTCTTTTCTGCAGTCTTGATGGCTTCTGTATTACCAACTAAGAGCTAATAACAACTCAAATCAGAAAACAAGAAAGTATGTGAATCCTAAATAAAATAAAACTGACACCCCTTCCCCTCCAAAAACTCCAGAAAGATCCTTCTAAAAACTTCCACTCCCCTCTCCCCCACAAAAAATTTAAAAATCCACCAACAAAACTCAACACAAAAACCCCTTGTTTTCTCAGCTTACTATTAATAAATAGGCTTCTAATCCAACATGGCTCTCTTGTGCATGTAAACCTGAATGGAAACCTCTTTCTATCAAGCAGGACAGACAAAAGCAAGCTACAATGAAAGACTACAGACAATTGTTGCAATACTACTATCTAGTAGCACGGCACTAGAAGGAAACTCATGGGTCCAAAATCCAGCCAATAATGTAAACAATAATGTATTCCAATGGAAAGTGGCAGAATGAACAAGACTATTTTTTAATTCCTCTTTGAAAATATATTTTAATATGTATACAAAGAAAAGCATCAGGGTCATATCTATGCCATTTTAGAAATAGTACATATATTTTATCACTTCATTTTCTACATTTGACACGTAAACAGATTGCTGCTCCAATACATTCTTCACCAAGCTATATTAAATCTAGTCCTATACTATTTTACATGTAGAAGTTTGAGGTTTTGAGCTTGAGTTCACTGGACTAAAAATAAAAGCATGAACACAGTGTTTATATTTTCTGTAGGAATCTACAAAACGTTTACAATGTTTTTGCTACAGGCTTGGGGATGAGTGGCTGG
>NW_010167161.1:0-1018 GCF_000695765.1 Mesitornis unicolor
TAGAGGTCCTCAGTTATTTTATTTATAGCCCGCAGATCCTGGACCACTCGATATGACCCTGGGAGCAGGATGCAGGAACTGGATTCAGGAACACACAGATCAGGATTGGAGGCAGATGAACTAGCAGGGTTCTGCTCAGACTTTGGCCATTGCAGAAGACAGAAGAAGAGAGGAGCAAGAGCACGAGACTCTCGTGATCCCTCAGCTTTATACTGAGTATGACGTATGTGGGATGGAATGCCTAGTTTTGGATCATCTGTCCTCTCCGCTCCTCCACACAGGTGCAAATATGTCACCCATAGTGACACCCATGGCCACCCCACCACCTTTCCTTCCTTGCTATCCCTTCTGAACAGCTTATACCCATCTATGGCAGCCCTTCCGGTTTGTGACTCAGCTACTATATCATAGTTATTTCAATGCACAACAGCTTCCAGATCCTCCTGCTTATTGCCCATGCTGTGTGCGTTGGTGCAGACACACTTCAGTCGGGCTAAAGGCCCTGCGACCTTTTCACAGGGAGAAGTCCTAATTTCTGCCAGGCCATTTTCAGGGACTTCCATGGTTACTAACCCATCAGTAATCCTTGCATCTCAGTTGCTATATGGAACTCCATCCCCTACCTCCACTGGGACAGTAGTCCGAAGAGTCTCACTCGTACACCGTCCCACATATGTCGGCGTTTCACCCACAGGCTCCTTTCTAGTGAGTTGTGTTATATCTTCTTCCTCCCCCCTCCCCTTTTCAAATTTAGTTTAAAGCCCTGTCTATGAGCCCTGCTAACTCTTGCCCCAGGATCCTTTTCCCCCTTTGAGACAGACATACCCCATGTTTTGTCGCCAAAGCTGGTGAAGTGTAAATTGATCCGTGATTAAAAAACCCAATGTCCTGCCTGTGGCACCATTCTCTGAGACAGGTATTGATCTGCTGGCTCTTTCCATTTATCGCCTCAGAACTCCCTGCAACTGGTGGGATAGAGGAGAACACTGCTTGTGCTCCAGATCCCTTAAACAGCTGT
>NW_010167161.1:1036-15120 GCF_000695765.1 Mesitornis unicolor
CCCTCTTCATTGCTCTCAAACTACTTGCTGTAATCTCATCACTGTCTACCTGAAAGACCATCAACGGGTAGCACTCAGAGGGTTTAACGAGGGTAGGGAGTTTTCTCTGAATGTCCTTGACCCTGGCTCCTGGGAGGCAGCAGACTTCCCTGAGGAGTGGGTCTCATCTGCAAATAGGACCTTCCACTCCCTTGAGAAGTGAGTCCGCTATGGCAAGGGCCCATCTGTCTTTCTTACTTGAAGATGTTTTCATGCGTGGCTTCCTCTGATTGAGCCTTGGTGTTGCCTCCAAGCTAGGCAAGTGTCCTTCTTGCTCTTTGTTCAGTTCCCCTTGCAGAACGTCATATCTGTTTTGCATGGACACCTGGGATGGTGGAGCATTTACAGAGGGGGGGTGGCACGCCTGCCACACCTCTTGCACCAGGAAGAAACACGTTTCCATTCTTATTGGTCCCTATCCTCTAAGTCCACCCATTTCCTATGGTCAGCCTGGTGTAGAGAGGCTAGGGAGCCCACTGCCTCCCTCTCAGGATCTTCTTCTAACCATTGGGCCTGCCTCAGGGAAGGGAGGATAGGGCTCCAATGGTCTATCTCATTCTCACGCTCCCTGATCGTTCTCAGCCTACTTACGTCCTCCCTGAGCTCCACCACTATGCAGAGGAGCTCCTCTGCTTGGGCACACATCCCACACGCGTGCTCACTGCTGCTACCAGACACTGGCATAAGAGCAGGGCACAACCTGCAGCTCAACACCATGCTCCCACCGTTGCTCTGTCTGGCAAGCTGCGTCTGCCCTGGTGGGTGCATGGCTGAGGGAGGCCATGGATCTCTGCCTGGAGGTAACCATCGCTCACCGGCTGATCTGGCCGAATCTCAGCATCCTTCCTGCATGCCCTGCCTGCACACACTGCCGCACCACGGCCTGTTCATCATGTTCACATGCCCTGGGGGCTGCTTTTCTACCTGAGGGGCTTAACCGTCAGTCTTGTCCCCGCCCATGGTGAGTCAGCGCTGACCGCTGTCAGGAGCTCACGTTTCCCTGTCTGAGGGGGTGGGGCTTTGGCACCCTCTCTCTCCCTGAGCTTTTTTGCCTTCGGGCTTGTTTGTTTGTTTTTTTTCCCCATGGTTTAGCCGCTTTTGTCACTTAAGCAAGGTCCCTCAGCGTGATCCTCTGCTCTGGAGCCCTTCACCTCGGTGACTCAAAAAATCAAGCTAGGCAGTTTCAAAACAGGTAATTCTACTAAATGAACAAACAAAACAATTCTGAACTCATGACATGTTTGGGGTTTTTTTATTTATTTATTTTTTAACTTTAGTTCAGGTTCTAAATAGGGGTAACCAGGGACAGGTAGATGAGTTCTATTCTGCCTGCTCTAACCCTCAGTTTCTCATCTGAAATCCTAATCCAAATGTTCCTGCTCACGCTTGTTTAGGAACAGATCAACTCCTGTAATTTAGAGTCTAGGATGGTAAGACGCATGAAATCATTATTTTTCATAATGAACTATGTAGAAAATTGCAGAAAATTGGGCAATTGCTACTTAAATTGCTACATTTCTCCTGCAAGCTGGATTGGGAACCCTGAGAAGGAGACAAAAGGTTATAACACATAAAATACAAAGAAGTAAAATACTGTGACATGTGTCAGTCTGATTCGTGTTAAAATAATGTGGAGGTCATGGGGAAGATGCGACCTCTGTGACTATTTTGGCTGTCCTTGTACGGAGAACAGATTAAGAAGTAGAGCAGAGTGTATAGTTGTATAAGACCCATAAGGCGCCAGAAAGAAGACACTTATCTGAACTCTCCTCAGAAACGAGACAATACCAGTCCTGTGGTTTGAGCAAGAGCCAAGAAGTAACTAAGTCTGTGCAAGGAGGAAAGTTTAATAAAGGTGATGAAAAAAAAAACCAAACAGCCTTTATCCCACCATGACCACCGACGACCACCAGCAGAGGACACTCTGGGAGAAGAGCTAATTATAATATGAAGCGGGGATAGGTCATGCATACGTATAAGCGTATTGCAAAATTCTATGAATATGCATTAGTTAAAAAAATATCAACCCGAAAAGAAACTTGTACTGCGTGCGTGTCAAGAGATCAAAATGTCCCCACGCACCCAGCGCTGTTTGCTTGCCTTTACTCACTTAATAAACTGTAAACTTTAATTGGAATCCTGTTTGAGGCTAAATCATTTATCACAATACCCTTACATGGATTAATCCATAATATTGGCTGACTGCTATAAAAACAGAAAAAAGATAATCAAAAGAAAGAAAACACTAGTTCTCAGACAAACAGCATGTAGAATGTAGAATTATTAGACCTTTTATTCAGTTTTAGCAGTATTAAATTTTCCATCCTAAATTATTATGTGATTTAAAACTGTATTCAAAGACCAATTAAAATAACTTCTAAGAAGACAGACAATAGAATTTAGCCCCATCAATGATTATATTACATGCAGCACAGAAGAGGAAGAAACAATAAAATCTAAACCAATGTCACCATGCAATTTTTGCAAAACTAAGGGTTGGACATAGAAGTTTAAAATTCTGCAGAAACTCAGGTTTTAGGGACTCCTTAATCCACTTTAGTAGAATAAAAGAATATTAGATTAAAAGAAAAGCTTTAAAAGATAAAGGACTGTTTGAATATGTCTTGATTGAAGAAATCACAAAGGGGCAGTTCCAGTGAAAAATCACATTTACCAGTTAATGCCTATTTCATTTATTCTTTTAAATTCTCTTATACTTACACACCAGTAATAAGCACATATTCAGATGTGCCCAGAGTCCCAAGTCCAGTATCCAGCATTTGTGATATCATTTTTATTATTCCTCTCCAGAGGAAATATGTATGCCATTTAACTCATTTTTCTTCTAATGCACAGAAGACTCTCCATTATCTGATCTAATAGAGTTTAGGATATCCCAGTTAATCCAGACAGCATGAGAAGTGCACAGAGTCAGATAGAGCCTAGTAAAATTAATTTGCTTGATTTCACTGTCAACCCAACTAGAACTAAGCTGCTGCTTCTTTACAGTCATTTGAGCATTTCTACACTGTGCTCCTGAGTGCTCCAGCTTGCTTAAATCAGGCAAACCACCACAAACTCTCAGGAATCAAGTCAGGTCTACTTTTGTACTCAACCTCACAGGCTTTCTGAGACATTGGACAGTATGATACGGAACAATTAAAATGGTTACACTTTGAGCCAGCCTCACAGGTCCTGTACTGAGCTAACAAACCCTTCTGAATCAAAGTGGTCATGCTCAGATAGTTTAATGTCTGCATAGATTTCCCACATGTCCAATTTCAGAAGCATACTGTAGAGACACCCAATTGGGCTCTGTAGAGAGCAGGGCTGGGTCCATAAAATTTTCTAACCTGTACTCCGTGCTGTGTTAAATCACTTAAACTTCTGGTTCTTGAAAAAAGTATACCATGTTTGTGCATTGCTGTGTCCACACTGATAAACTCAACATGCCAAGCTAACTCTGTACAGAGGTTTGGCATTTGTGACCAGGATTAATCATAGAATCATAGAATCATTTCCAATACCTGAAAGGTGCCTATAAGAAATCTGGGGAAGAGCTGTTCACAAGGGCATGTAGCAATAGGACGAGGGGTAATGTTTTTAAACTAGAAAAGGGTAGATTTAGGTTGGATATTAGGAAAAAGTTCTTCAATATGAGAGTGGTAAATCACTGGAACAGTGGTTGCCCAGAGAGGTAGTGGAGGCCCCATCCCTGGACATATTCAAGGTCAGGCTTGATGGGGCTCTGAGCAACCTGATCAAGTAACAATGTCACTGCTTACTGCAGGGGGGTTGGACTAGATGATCTTTAAGGTCCCTTCCAACCCAATACATTCTATGATTCTATTATTCTATAGAATCATAGAATGGTTTGGGTTGGAAAGAAACTTAAAGATCATCTTGTTCGAACCCCTCTGCCACGGGCAGGGACACCTCCCACTAGACTAGGTTACTCAAAGCCCAGTCAAACCTGGCTTTGAACACTTCCAGGGAGGGGGCATGCACAACTTCCCTGGGCAACCTGTTCCAGTGTCTCACCAACCTCACAGTAAAGAATTTCTTTCTAATATCTAGTCTAAATCTACCCTCTGTAACCTGCAACCTGGATAATCCTCTCATGGATAACAAAGTACTTATATTTTCCTTTTATTTAGGGAAAGGAACATGTAGTATTCCCTCCTCAGTTCCAGCTCTCTTCTCTGGGCTGATTAAATTTACCTCTGATGTGCCAAGGCCTGGACAACTGGCCTCAGACAATAGTTGACCTTTAGATTGGACTCTGTAAAACTAGATTTGCTTTGTTAGCGACTTCTCAGCAAACTCTAGCATATGCCCATCAGTTGAGAAATATGTGACTAGAAACCACAAAGATAAAATACTCCCTTGGGTTCCTCCCTAAGTCCTGGCCAGACTTGAGCGGAATCCAACTTGAAGGATGACATGCCAGATGTTTCCACACATAAAAACATACAGGTCATTCTGACCTGCCAAGTTGGATTTCTTTAAGACTATAAACACTGGAGCCCTCTTGCAGCAACTTTGGTAGCCTCACCTGTGGGTGGACGCACCATGCAGGACTTCCCAATTGCTGGGAAAAGCTCTCCAAATCCTCGCTGCAACCAGGGCACCCCAGCAACTGCAGATCTGGATGATGGAAATTGATGGGCAATTGATGATGTATCTTTCTTAATTGCTATCGCTAACTCCATATAGTAATGATTAGATGCATTGCCTAACTTTGTATTATTGCTTGCAATGTAATTAGTTTATTTTTTATAATCAATATATTGATTAATGTACTGTTTTATTTTTGTACCTTTTTGCAATATATAGTAAAATAAGCTTACTCTTTTTGTTGGTGCCAGTGTCCTTTCTGTCGACCCCCATCAATTGGCTAAACAGTGGGCATCACAATCTCATACCAGAATTCTGAGTCAGTGATTTGACATGCAAGTTACCTGACAGCTTTTCAAACATCAAAGCCATCCAAAGGCTTAGTGCCACTGGTAAGTCCTCCAGCAAGGTGCATCGGCATTGGCAGCTAGTCAGAGATATGGATAAGTTCATTACTTTCTACACTTTTTTGTTTCAGTAAAAAACTTGCAAGAAAGCCCACACCACTCACTCCTTCTCAGAGGGTCCATTTTCTTCCTCTCAGCATCCACTTATTCTCACCTTCCGAAGTCTGTCCTCCATTATCTGAAAAAATAAATAATTAAAATGAATTATAGGTAAGAAAGAAACAGAACAATCCTCCCCACATTTATTCATCAATTTGAAAAAATATTTTCACAATATAGGCATAGCATGCAAGTACTTTCATAGTGCTGTTAGCTGTTCATACATGTTGTATGTTCAGAGCATGTTACAAACATCAGTTAATTCTTGCTAGAGTCTTACAAACTACTACAATGAAAAGTTATTGCTAGGCAGAAATTATACCATACTACAAGCCAAGGATTTAGAAATACATTGTTAAGAGCTACCTCTGATATTGATTCTAAATATATCATTAGATATCCAAAGCTTCCAAAATCAAATACTTCAAAAATTTAGTTCTGACTACTTTAAAGACAACAAGAAGAGTTACTATCATGCCATCATTGCTATTCAGACTACATTATCATTCTATTTTCCAAAGTGGTTAAGTTATACTTAAAATGGAAAACTGTTATTTCAGTGTCAGGATAATACATGTACTCCTATTTTAGAACCAGTTATTTTCAAAGATTTTTTAGGCAGCCACATTGATTTGCGATGTCACATAAAACAGACGGTTTCTCAGGCAAAAGGCAAAAGCTTGAACAAAATGAGTTGAAACTAGTTTAAATAGTTGAAGCATTTTGGAAATATACTGAATCTATTGCATTTGGTGAGAACATATGAGATGGTTACAGAAAAAGTTGAACTGTGACTACACTAACTCTGAAATATCTACATGAATTAGAGATAGCTCATATAACTCTTTTAAAGCCTCTCCGACTGTCCCGGCTTGAGCTAAATAGAACTAATTCTCTAGTTGGTGGTTTTACTTTTTCAGTTAAGTCTCTTCTAAGTGTATTTTCTGAAACTAACTGCATGTTTTTCCAGACAGTGTTCATTTCTACAAGTGATAGTGCTTGATATTTATCATTACTATTAGGTATGCTACGTAAATATAGCTCTTGCTTACACTTGTGCCTATGGAGACCAAGGCCACTGCCACATCATGGGTGTTTTATTGGGGTGTCGTTAGTGAGGTGTTGCACCCGCGGGAAGGAGCAGACAGGACAGATGACCTAAAGCTGACCAACAAGGCATTCCATCCCACATACGTCATACTCAGTATAAAGCTGAGGGATCTCGAGGATCAAGCTCTTCTTCTGCTATGGCCAATGTCTGAACGAAACCCTGCTAGTTCGTCTGGTTTTGATCCTGATCCGTGTGTTCCTGAATCCAGTTCCTGAACCCAGTTCCTGCATCCTGCTTCCGCCTGCTGCTGGCTCCGGTCTGGGACTTTTCCAGTGCCCTGCTCCTCAGAGCCTCTGGTGACATAATCATCATTGGGGAGGAGGAGATTTTATAGCGATCTTGTATATATTTGTGTATATTTGTTTTTCATTATTTTCCTATTTACATTATTATCCTGTAGTCTTATTATTATTGTTTTATTAAACCTGTTCGTTTTCTTTTCCAACCCATAAGTCTCTCTCCATTATTCTCTTTCTCTTCTCCTTCTGGGGAGGGTGGAGGGGTTAATGGAGAGTGTCTGTCCAGCATTTAGTGGCCAACCCAGCCCCAAAACTCAACATGGGTCTCTAGTGAGCACCCACTTGACCAAGTTTCCACACAGAATAAAATCCATATTCCTGAAGTTGGCAAAAGTAGCTTCAAAGAATCATTAATTCTACTAATGCTGTATAGTTGTTCTTGTTCAAATCTATTTTAATGATCTTGGAAGAATCATTGGTTACAATTCTTTTAAGCATAATTTTTCTGTATTTAAATGAGTTTAAAATTATTTCCAATAGAAGTTGTTGAACTGACATTCAGCATAATTTGTCTTGTTTATATTTTAAGTATTTCCTCATTAAAACCCAATAATTTGAGGGAAGAAACAGGAAGTACATGTACAAAAACTTACTTTACCATAACCGCAGTGCAAAATAAATTATTTCCATTCTGTTTCATTAATTAGGGATCAGTGTAAACTCCTATTGTGAACATCTCTCTACTGCACATAAGAGATCCTTTTTGTTCCACTAAGGAATAAACAAGTGCATGTCTCTGTGAAGATTTTCAAAGGTGTCCTGGTTTTCTGGGATTGAATTGAAAAAATCTTTTTTTAATGTTTCAGTAGAGCTGGATTTCTGATAAAACTGCAGTGTACACTTTAATGAACACAAGTGGATATTACAGCTTTAGCCGGGATAGAGTTTTATTTGGGGTTTGTGCTGGGACTGATATTATAACATGCCAATATTTACTTTTTTCAAGTTATTGTTCAGTCTTTCACCAGCACCTGTGGTTATAGTTTCTTTGGGGATTTTTTTTTCCTACTCTCTGCATGGGGGGAAGCGAAAGCCTGGGATTCTCTGGGACATGTGGCCCAAGACAGATGATCCGGGTATGATCCAAGCTGACCAATCAAGATGTGATCTATCCCATAAATGTCATACTCACTATAAATTGGAGAGCTTTCAAGGGACAACCCCTTCGGCCCTTTGACTCTTCCTTCCTTCCTTCCTTCAATTCTTCCCTTCCCTTCCTACTTTGTGATGGAGGCCTGTCTCAGTTCCTGAGGCTTACCCTTCTCTTGTTGCATTTTCATTGGCGTACAGCCAGTGGCTGCTGTTTGTGAGCTGAGTGTAACTTTGATTGCAATATTATGGTTGTTCCTATTCTTGTTGCAGTTCATTAGTAGTATTAGTATTAATTCAGTTTGGTTTATTTTAATTACTAAATAGCCTTTATCTCAACTGACAAATTATTTTACTCTCTCAATTCCCTTCCCCATCTCATCAGTGAGTTGGGGGGCAGTTGAGCGAGCGTACTGTGTGGTGTTTTAGCTGCTTGCCAAGTTAAACCATGACAGAAGCCTAAGCTAAATAGAGCACTTCAGAAAAAAATAGCATGATTTGAAAAGTGCAAAGTGTTCCATAGCCCAAACAACTTCCAGTAGGACTGCTTGTGCGCTTGTCCAGAACCCTTGTGTTAAAAAAATAATAAGAGTTTTATTGTCTTCAATATGAAATACAGAAAACCAAATACTAGCTACCAATATTTCTTGCACAACAATGTTGAGTGTTGAGATCTGAGAATTTAAGCAGTTGTCAGTTACAAAAAAAATATGAGTTTCTACAAATCCTTCTACTCTTAGTGTAAAAAGTAATTCATGTCAGGGATACTCAAGGGACAGATATTTCAGTAGCCTTTAACCTTTAGTGGTATTAAGATAAAAGGTATCTACACTATGTTAGAATACAGTTTGGACACAGTGTGGAATCAAATCTTAAGTATCATATCATCTTCATATCACAGACTACTTTTTGTCCATATTAGTTTACTACTGGCACACAAGGTTTTTTTAGTCCTGAATATCAGCAGCAAAGTAGCAAGGAAATGATAGAAATAGAATGTCTTTTTGAAGAACAGAGAGAGAAAAGTGTGCATTTCTTGGGTTACAGTCAAATCCTTATTATACTTTTTATTTTTTATGAGACTTTACTTTCTGTAGTTGAGTTGAAGACATCCATGTTGCGCCAGTTTCATTATATCCTGAGACAGGATAATATAATCCTGTAAAGCATGCAGACATAGTACTCTAAGTTAAAAAAGAGGAGGATAAGGAATCTTGTTTTGATAACTTATCTGATATGTAAATAAAAAAAACAACATATGAAACAAGCTTCATCCCACTTATTTTGACTACTCATTTTCACATAGCTAGAAATTACCATTTCCTTCTCCTTGAGGAATTCTTGTTCAAGACACCCTTTCTGTTTCATTTCATGACTGAGTCATCAATAAAATTTTGGAGGGAAAAGGATGTTTTTTGTTTTGATTCCTGAAGTTTGTTTCCTTCCTAGGTAAGCAAAACAGAACTGATGTGTCACAGGCAGTTTATACATAAGTGATACCATTTTTCAAAGTTATATATAACTACTTCCATTCAGTCTGAAATATTATCTAGGAGTTCAAATATCAACAATATGTAAAAGAGGAACAAGTTACATAACACTGAAAGATAATAATGGAGTCTGTAGTGATGAAATAACAAGCTAACCAGTAAATAATGAAGGTGGAGGAGGGAATAAACAAGAAGCCACTGATTGCATGAGGTACAGACTTGGGAGAAAGAAAAGCATGAATCGCCACTACAGGACTATAACTGGAGTTCTAGTTGGTCTTACCTACTAGGGCAAGTCTAGACAGCAGGAGACAAAATGGCTAGCTTCCGTGTGTGTGTTCAAATATCTTTCCTGTAGGATATAGCTGTGGATGCATACAATTGCATGGGTTCAGAAAGCCACTACAGAAGTTCAAGATAAAAAAATCATAGAATCATAGAATATCTCGAGTTGGAAGGAACTCATAAGGATCATCTAGTCAAACTCCCTGCTCCTCACAGGACTACCTAAAACTAAACCACATGATTAAGACATTCCTTGAATTCTGACAGGCTTGAGGCTGTGACCACTTCCCTGGGGAGCCTGTTCCAGTGGTTGACCACCCTCTCAGTGAAGAACCTTTTCCTAATGTCCAATCTGAACTTCCTCCACTTCCCCTGATGCAGCTTAATTCCATTTCCATGTGTACTATTGTTGGTCACCAGAGAGAGGAAATCAGCATCCCCCCCCTCTGCTGCCATCCTTGAGGAAATTGTAGGCTGTGATGAGGTCACCCCTCAACCTTCTCTTCTCCAAGCTGAACAAGCTAAGTGACCTCAGTCGCTCCTCATAAGTCTTGCCCTCGAGACCTTTCACCATCTTGGTTGCCCTCCTCTGGACACACTCTAATAGTTTGATGTCCTTCTTATATTGAGGTACCCAAACCTGCACACAGTACTCAAGGTGGGGCCACACCAGTGCAGTGTAGAGTGGGACAATCACCTCTCTCAACTGGCTAGCTATCCTGTGCTTGATGCACCCCAGGACCCAGTTGGCCCTTTTGGCTGCTGAGGCACACTGTTGACTCATATTCAACTTGCTATCAATCCAGACACTCAAATCTCTTTCCGCAGGGCTTTTCTCCAGCCTCTTGTCCCCCAATTTGTATGTACAACCAGGATTACTCTGTTCCAGGTGCAGAATCCAGCACTTGCTTTTGTCAAATTTCATACAGTTGGTGATTGCTCAGCTTCTAGTTGTCTAGGTTTATACAACTGCTGCACCGGTGCAATGTAGTGGGACAATCACCTCCCTCGACTGGCTAAGTATGCTGTGCTTGATGCACCTGTCTCCATTTAGTCAGTTACTCTATCACCCAATGACCCCTCCCTGCCCAAGAAGGGGAATTGTGAAAAGGAGACCTGTGGGTTGAAATGCATACAGGTGTAATAAAATAATAATAAAAAACTAACTGATATTAATATAAAGTATACAAAGTTATACTCAGCCCACATAGTGGTCATGAGATGTGTACTCCCAGCAATGAATGCTAGATGTAAAGCACTGTGAGCACCACAGCTGCAGTGAAAGTGCAATGATCACAACAAAAAGGAGAGTAGGCTTTGGGAGCAGAATGACCGGCAAGACCCTCCAAGGATGACAACCATTGAGGAAAGGGCTGTCCCCAGCAAACTTTCCAATTTATAGTGAGCATGAAATTTATGGTATGGAATAGCTCTGTTGGCCAGCTTGGATCAACTGCCTTGGCTTTTGCTCCTCCTAGCTTTAGCACATGACTAAGTTGGAGCTGCTAAAGACCGTGATCACTATGGCAACCTGCATACCAGGGCTGGCTGTCATGGAATGACATCAAAAACAGCTGCACACAAATAATGAATGCAAACAAGATTTTTGATCTGTAACTGAAATCAAGCAGCCAAAACCTCATTCACCACAACAGCATTTCACAGACACTTAACAAATACAGGTTCGATATGCTGGTTGGGAATATTATCACACACAGCTGAGTTAAGAATTCTTATGGTTTAGGCCTCTAATACACTGATACATCCTAGTACATTCTGAAGGACTACAGACAAACCAGCAGTACACCAGCTGAGACCAAGATAAGGAAATGAGGAAAAGTTATGGGCCCAGGAAAGACCATATATGGGAGAAAGACTCGGAGTTCATGGAAAGGATAGTAAGAGTGCCTATTCAGAACCACAAGGGATCACCAGAGACTACCAAAAGATCCTTTGTATGCAAGTGCACTTTGACCTGGGAATGATTCAGCAGTTACTTAAATGTATTATAATTATATTTAAATTGCAACCAATCATTGTAAATTAGATTATGTAATCCTGAAAATTTTGTGTGTAAATATGCCAAGAAAAGTGGCCTTAGTTGTGCAATGTTGGAAGGAATCCAGATTTCTCCCTCACACCCAGTGATGAATAAAGAATGCCTGCTTCTTAATGCTATATTGGTGTTAAGAGGTTTTTCTATTCCAAATTTTGGTGACAGTAGGAGTCTAGTTAGCCACCCAAATGAGAAAATCCAAATATGTCAAACTTTCCCTAACCAGTTCATCCACATACCAGCAACAATAGCTTCTGAATCTCTGGCTATTTTCTTTGTCTTGAAGCACCATCAATACATTTGGAATACAGACACTGCACTCATCTATTGACAGATCCAGGATTGGACCATGGTATATTGCCATTTACACTCCACCCTGTGGCCTCACTGGTGGGTTGAAGGATGTAACTACATTCTGCATCCCATATCATTGTCCATGTTGACTGCTGTCACCACTGCTAGTAGAAGCAACAGGGAAGTCCACTCCGTCATTGTCCTGTAAAAAACCACAAAACTATGCCTCAGTCCTTTTGAAACCAGGCTTTGGGGATAGGAAATGATAATTATCCACCAGGCACTAATATGGTAAGTTTTCCTATTTTCATCCAGGGCCTCCCATGCATACAAGCCTCTGGGTTTTGCCAGGGTCATGGGTACAATGCAAATAGAAGTTAGCTTCACCATGACAGGCTGGCCCACATGAATTCTTAGTGGAATCTGATTCTTTTCACGGGCTGGTATAGGGTCATTGCCCATTGGTGGGTGGAAAGCCTTGATTTTGGGGGTCCCATAACTCCCCCAATGGTTATTGGTGATAAGAACTGCTTGTGTCCCATTTAGGTCGCAAGACATTCCTGTGCTTTTTAATCAGATCATTAGTTTGCTCAACAATCTCATTGGCTTGGGCATATGGAACATCCACTTAATACCTTTCCCTTGAGCCCAATCTTGACCCACTGTAGCTGTGAAATGTGACCCATTGTCACTTTGAATACCCTCAGGGGTGGGTAAAACACTGAACAATTCACACAACACTCTCACCATTTGGTCCCCAGTGGCAGTGCCAATGGCCGTAGCCACTGACAGGTCTGAAACCACTTGTACTCCTACCAGGATTAACTTCCTTCCAAGAGATAGGTTTAATCGCCCAACATGGTCAACCTGCCAAGTACTCCAAAGGGCCTTACACTCTAATGTGCTGGGGCGAGACTTGGTTCGGGCAGTCAGCTTTAAGCCTCATTAGGCACTGTGGACAGGCCATGAGAATGGCTTCACATATTGCCATGGACACCAGCCATCTCCGAGTCTGACACTCATAGTAAAGATCTGCTTTTGCAGAGTGACCTCACTTGATATGCAGCCACTCAGCCAACCGTTCCCACTCATCCTGTATACCATCAACCACTCTGATTTGAGCTAAATTATTCCATTTAGCAGCTATAGTTCCATCATTCACATGACCCAACTTGCAAGGGTCATGATCTACCTATTTTCAACAATCTCTGCCAATCTTCAGTCCTCCAAACTCTAGTGTGACCCACTTCCCACTGTTTAGATTCCCATTGGCACATCCACTCTGTGGAGAGCATGTCTTTGACATCTAAGGTGACTGTGATAAATGATTTAGCCTCAAACAGGATTCCAATTAAAGTTTACAGTTTATTAAGTGAGTAAAGGCAAGCAAACAGTGCTGGGTGCGTGGGGACATTTTGATCTCTCGACACGCACGCAGTACAAGTCTCTTTTCGGGTTTATCTTGCAAGACGACCACAGGACTCTGAGACGACTCTATAAGAGTTATAAATCGAAGACTTTTATTTTATCAGAAGCTGTGCTTTTATAGTCCAAAATCCCTTAGTCACACTACATAAGCATTTCTATGGGTTACATATATGTGTCCATATTGTCTAAGCTAATACATGATTGGTTACTATCTTACATGTCACCGCCCACATCCGGGTCAGGTTGGTTTACTTCCGCTTCCTGTTGGTTTACTTCCGGGTCGTTCTCTTGCCGCATCGTCGTACTTTCTCTTTCTTTAACCCTGTGTCATCTTAAGGTGGTCTTTCTAAATTACAGAATTCTTAAGGTGGTGATTCCAAGCCATAGAACTCTATATAATCATATCCATTTTAATTCATTAAGCCTCCAACATTATATTTCTTTAACTAATACATATTCATAGAATTTCGCAATACGCTTATACATCTGCATGACCTATCCCCGCTTCATATTATAATTAGCTCTCCTCCCATCCGCGCCTGCGCAGTGTCCCCTGCTGGTGGTCATCGGTGGTCACGATGGGATGAAGGCTGTTTTTTTTTTCATCAACTTTATTAAACTTTCCTCCTTGCACAGACTTAGTTACTTCTTGGCTCTTGCTCAAACCACAGGACTGGTATTGTCTCATTTCTGAGGAGAGTTCAGATAAGTGTCTTCTTTCTGGCGCCTTATGGGTCTTATACAACTATACACTCTGCTCTACTTCTTAATCTGTTCTCCGTACAAGGACAGCCAAAATAGTCACAGAGGTCGCATCTTCCCCATGACCTCCACATTATTTTAACACGAATCAGACTGACACATCTCACA
>NW_010167161.1:15223-15468 GCF_000695765.1 Mesitornis unicolor
CAGGTACTGCAGTTATCTGTATTCTTTGTATGACCGAATAAATTAGTTTAATAAAACAAGGTATTAAACATGGAATTACTAACAGTCTTGCGAATGACTCTAATATAACAATTCTAATCTTAGTAAACTAATCATTGCCCATAAAGCTTTTTCAAAATCTTTCTAAATTGATTCTATTTCAAGTCTGAATTGGGACTTGTGTAATTTTTCTTTATTTTTTTCACTAGTTCATTTACAGCTCTTTT
>NW_010167162.1:0-3293 GCF_000695765.1 Mesitornis unicolor
GGGCTGGCCGAGCCGCAGTTCGGGATGCACAGACCAACACAGACCCTGCATGAGAGCCAGGGGGAATGCAGGGTGCAGCAGGGTGTCAGGAGCGGCCAGGATGCCTGGATCCATGATGCCATCAGAAAGGGCAAGGGACAGGCACCCCCAAACCCCATGGCAGGACTCACCCAGGGCTGGAGCCTCTCTGGTAACCAGCTGGGCATGGCACATCCATGCACTGGGCACCTCCACGGGTGTTGAAGCACATCTGGCTGGAGCTACACTGGATTGTGCCCTCTGCACACTCGTCCACATCTGTGGGCAGAGAGAGGATGGGTCTGAGGGTGCCGGGGTGCCCAAGTGCCCCATGCTGAAATGGGGATTCAAACCCCAGCTACCACATCTTCCCACCCCTGCCTGGGATCTGGGGTACTGGGGCAGTGAGATGGTGGGGTTTCTCTGGGAGGAGAACGAATTGCAGCCCCAGAGGGATGGCATCCAGGGCACCAGGAGTGCTGGGTTCACCCCCCCAAGGGACACAGGCATCCCAACAGGGCAGGAGCATCCCCCTGAAACCCCCACACAGACCATGGCACATCTTCCCGTTGGGCAGCAGCCGGTAGCCAGGAGGGCAGATGCAGCGGTAGCTGCCCGGGCTGTTCCTGCACTGGTGCTGGCACTGGGGCAGCATCTGGCACTCGTCGAGATCTGTGGGGGAAGGGGGATGAAGGTAGGCGGGAAGGCATCTGTCTCCTCTGGTGCCCACTACCCTGGAGCATCCTGGCTCTCACCTCCCCTTCCCAGCACAGCCAAACCCCAGGAGACAACAGCCCCATAAGCAAAATGGGAAACAAGGCACCAAGAGGTGCAGGAGCTGCCTTTTGGGCACCCAAAGTGGCCCCCAGACTCTTTGCAAAGCCCTTCCCCAATGCACACTCACCCATGCAGGTGCCATTCCTCAAGACGAAGCCCATGGGACAGGGTGGTCCCCGGGCACCCAACCCAGCAGCCTTGGCCACGCGACGCAAGGTGAGTTGGGTGTAGAAGGATCGACCCCGGGGGTGACTGCTGGGCCCCAGCCAGCGCAGAGGGGTGTCCTGGGGAGTGCTGCCTGTTGTCCCCCCTCTATCTGCCCCCATGGCGCCACATTCTCCACCTGACAGCAGGGTCCTGCCTGAGGGGCACAGGCACTCGTAGGAGCCCCTCAGGTTGTGGCATCCAAAGGCACAGGGAGGAGGAATCTGCAGGCACTCATTTATGTCTGGTGGAAGAAAGAGACAGGGAGTTGCAGCTGGATGGGGAAACTGAGGCTGGAGCGGGGTAGGGGTGCAACCATGGCTCTGTGCCCTGTACCCAAGGATATGTACCTAAGCAGGGCCAACCTGCACCCAGTGAATGGTAACCAGGAGGGCAGGCACAGCTATAGGTCCCTGCAACATTCTGGCAGAGCTGGTTGTAGCGGCAGGCGTGAGACCCCTCGGCGCATTCATCGATATCTGGCGAGTAGAGAGAGGAGAGTGTTGGGGAGGTGGCACCATGCAGTAGGTGTCCCTTTTCATCCCCATATCCCCCTCAGAAAGGGTCTATACCAATGCAGTACATCTGCCCAGGGCCCTGGATGAATCCCAGAGGGCACTGATCTCCATCAGCCCCTAGGAATTAAACAGAAGTGATGAGAAGGGACATGTCACCTTGGGGACATGGGTTTGTATAGCCACCCAGTACCAACGAGGGAGCCAGCACTTCCATCCCCATGCCTGGCAATCCTCTCACCTGCATCAAGCGAGGCGTGGAGCTGGAAGTGGAGCACCTGCAAGGCTGGGTCATAGGAGGTTTTGATGGCACTGGCCCGGGCATGCTGCACCCGGTGGGGCTGTGGGCCCGCGGCGGGGTTGTACACGATGGTGTGATTGCAGCGGGCACGGACAATGCGCCCGTCCAGCAGGAAGCTCTGCACTGAGCTCCCCGAGAGCTGCCCCATGCCTGTCTGCACATAGCGCTCCCTGAAATCCTGGGAGAGGCAGGGAGGAGGGTCAGACCATGGACCCCTCCAGGCTCCCAGCATGGGAGTCATGGCCCTGCATGGGGACGGGCAGCACCGGCACCTGCAGCAGCACTGTGGCATCACTGATGCTCTCCGGCACGTAGCCACTGACAGCAGTGTCCAAGAGCAGAGCACCAGTGGCATCCATGCCCCGGGCGAGATGGGTGACCCGCAGCAGCTCCCCTGCCAGGGTCGGGGAGCAGTGAGACCATTGGCACTCCCAAACACAGCTCCATCTCTGGCTGTGAAGCTCAGTCCAGCGATGGGCTGAGTCTCCAGGGATGGGGAGATGGAGGCTGAGCCAGGTAGGACCAGTCTCCAACATGGCTGGGGCTCCCGGCATCCTCACCTGTGGCAAACTCCAGCTGTGACTCGTGCCGAAAGGTGCCATGGGTAAGCAGGAACCCGCTCTGGGCCTCCCTGCTGGTGTGTGCCAGGGACCAGTAAATGGGGGCCATAATGGCAACCAGCACCCGCATCAGTGGCCCTGGGGTGGAGGAGAAGAGGGGTCACCACAGAGCCAGCACCCTCTTAAGAGGCATCCAGCCCTCCACAACCACCCTGGCCCCTCTTGCCCATAGGGTGCAGTGCAGACATAGGGTATTGCTTTTTGGAGTAAAATAAAATAACATAAAATAAAAATAATAAATAAAATACAAAATAAAGATTAAAAAACAGAAAATAAATCTGTCCCCATAGATTTTCACCTGACACAGGTCAAAACCCTCCCTGGGGTGAGCACCTACCAACGGTGGGTGGGATGCTGCTGATGCTGCTCTGGATGGCAGTGGTGCCAGAGCGTGGGTCATCCAGCACATTGGCATCAAGGCTGGCAACACCAACCTCATGGGCATTGACGACACCGAGCAGGCTGCCCCGCACCTGGCGTGGCTCCCCTGGGACAAAAGGGACCAGGACAGGGGCACTGGGGTTGACGTCCCATGTGAAAATGGGGCCAGCATAGCCCTGTCCCTTGCGCTCACCAACGCCCCATAGAGTAAACCAGAGTATGAATCAAGGGGCTTAGATCTTGCTCAGAAAGGTGATATCAGCCTTTACACCAGTCCCTAAGCCACCCAGAAGTCCCCCCACTCAGTCCCTGGGGCAGACACCCACCTTGGACAGCCAAGGAAACATGGGCCATGGCAGACCCCAAGGCGTTGCGAGCAAGGCAGGAGTAGCTGCCAGCATCCCGGCGGGTGACAGAGGGCAGGAGCAGGGTGGCGTTGGGCAGGACGTGGGCACGTGGACCCTCAGGCAGGGGCTG
>NW_010167162.1:3331-3890 GCF_000695765.1 Mesitornis unicolor
GCCCCGGTGCGGTGCAGCAGCACCCGCTGCCCGGTGTGCACGGCCACCGCTCGCGGTGTCACTACCACCACAGGGGCACCTGGGCAGGAAGAGGGATGCGGGCAGTGCCGCAGCATCCCACAGTGCTGGGGATGGTGCCCTGGGGTGGGGGCTGATGTGTTTTGCTCAAAAGAAGGGTGCAAAGGGGGGCCAGCACTCACTCTGCAGGGCCAGGGTGACCACCTTTGCCGCCGTGCCCATGTCATTCTCTGCCACGCAGCGGTAGTGCCCTGTGTCATCACTCTGACGGGACCAGTGGTGTGAGCATCACGTTTGTCTTGGCCATAAAAGCTCCCCAAAACACATCCCCACTTACCCCCACACTGTGGATGGCCAAGGAGCCATTCTGCAGCTGGTGCAGGTGCCCATTGGCCACCACAGGCACCCCGTCCTTACTCCAGTGGACGAGGGGCATGGGGTGGCCCCGGGCGTCGCAGTCAAGGAGCACATTGCCTCCAGGGGGCTCCACTTGGTAGGTGCTGGGGTCCCCCTGTATGATGGGTGCCTCTAGAGAAGGTAA
>NW_010167162.1:4029-17456 GCF_000695765.1 Mesitornis unicolor
GCCGCTCGCCGCAGGGTGCTCTGGCTGCTCTGCCCCAGCACGCCATCTGCAGGGTGCAACCCCCCAAAAAAGCACAGACAGGGACCAGTGGGTTATAACCCCACACAGTCAGCCGTACTGGCACCCCGGGAAACCCAGAAAGTGAGAAAAGGATAGGGATGGAGCCAGGATCACATCCTTCCCCAAGCTCAGCATCCTCTGCTTACGCACCAGTGACAGGCTCCCCGTTGGCTGTCCAGGAGATGCGGGGCTGGGGGTTGCCCATGGCAGCACACACCAGCTCCAGCCTCTCACCCCGGCTCAAGGCAATGTCTGTGGGCTGGTGGGTGAAGGTGGGCAGGGTGAGAACGGAGAGGAAGAGCCGGTGGACAGCTCTCCCAGCCGAATTCACAGCAGTGCAGGAATAGCTCCCGGCATCCCCTTCCTGCAGGGGCAAAAGGGAGGATGAGAGGGGTCAGCTTGTGTCTGGGGTCTGGGCTGCGTCTCTGCTGGCTGTTGTGCACCCAGAAAGCCATGGCTTGACCACAGCCACTTTTTCCAGCCCATATGAACAAACCAACGCTATCCTAAGCTGTCAGCCCCATTGTGAAGGACTGAACAGAGCTCTTCCTCTGCCAAATACTTGAATACAGGACATGGCTTGACTAAGTGACACTTCATCCTGCCAGCCCCAGCCCAGGGCACACATCAACCTGGCCTTGCTTTTCAGCAGCAAGAGACCCTGGTTTTCCAGTTCTCCACCATTACAGCCAGTACAGCTGCAGGAGGGGATAGACCTCACCTGGACATCCCGGAGCAGCAGGTCCCCGGAGGGCAGGATGGTGGCCTTCCCCCCACCACCCCACACCAGGGCTCCCTCCCGGCTCCAGGACACGCGAGGCTCGGGGACACCACGGGCGGTGCAGGGCAGCAGCACCTCCAGCCCCTCCAGGACAGCCAGCTCCACCGGGCTGGCCACGATGACAGGGGGCACTGGATGGGGCAGGAGGGCAAGGGTTTGGGTTTGCTCACACCTTGACAGCTGCATTTCACCACAAGGTGCTGGGGAAGGAGCCGAGTGCTGGGGCTGCGGTTGCTGCCTTACCTTGCACGATCAGCCTGGTCCTCCCCGCAGCGGTGCCCGAGGGGTTGTGAGCCACGCACAGGTAGGTGCCCGCATCCACCAGGGAGGCCCGAAGGAGATGCAGCTGCCCATTGGGAAGCACCTTCAACCTGGGCCCTGCGGGATTGGGCAGAAATGAAGGGCAGGATGGGGCAGCACAGCCAGGATGGGGCATGGATGGATGGGGTACTGGGACTACTTCCCCTGTAGCACTGCCCCTTTCTTGGGACTCTCTGGGTAGCAGCTCAAGCAGCCACCGCACCCACCTTGGATAGCAGTCAGGAGCCAGAAGGACCCATGCACAGTGCCACCCAGCACCTTACTGGGACATTTACAACTCCCAGGTCCCCAGATCTCCTCCCAGGCAGAGGCTTGCAGGCTGTGTGGGCTATGCCAGTCCCCAGCTGGCTTCCACTCACCTCCAACGACACTGACACCGTCCTTCTGCCAGCTGATCTCGGGCCGGGGGATGCCGGTCGCCTCGCAGGACAGCACCGCGCTGGTGTTGACCATCACCATCACCATGCCAGGCAGGGTCTTCAAGGCAGGGGGCTCTGCGAGCAGCAGGGAAGCACTGCCCACCGGGGCCCTCCCAAGGAAAAGGGAGCGGGACCCCCAGGAGTGGGACTCCCCCAAAGCAGGACCCCCCAGAGCCATGCATACCGTGCACTGTGAGCCGGAGGTGTTTTCGGGCTGTGCCAGCAGCACTCCTCGCTGTGCAGGTGTAGCGGCCGGCATGTGCAGGCAATGCCTGCCTGATCTCCAGGGCCCCTGGAGAGACAGCAGGCAGAGGGGAAGCAGGGGGAGGACAGGCAGCGACCCCCACACCTGCCAGGACTGCACTGCCCCATCCCCATACCTGTGGGCAGGACGCGGTACCCGCCTCCTCGGCTGCCCAGCTGAGCCCCCTCCTTGCTCCATGATACCGTGGGTGGGGGCACACCAGAGGCATAGCAGGTGAGGACCGCAGGGGACAGCCGGGTGACAGCCACATCTGTAAGGTCATCGGCAATGGTGGGGGGCACTGGATAGGGAAGGGAGGTGAGCATGGATGTGTGGCAAATGCTGAAGGGGATCCCATCCCCATGCCCAGTTCTTGAGAGGGGACACATATCACACCTAAGATGGTGACAAACCCTAGGAAAGCCATTCTCAGCAAAACCCACAGCCCCCAGGAGCTCACCATGGACAGACACAAGGAAAACCTTGCGTGCCTCTCCAGCAGCGTTGGTGGCGATGCACTCAAACCGCCCCTCGTCCCGGGGACCAGGGCTGGCGATGAGCAGTGACCCCGAGGACTGCAAACTGCATGGGCAGAGGACACATCAGGGTCAGCCCCTGTCCCAGACTCCACCCTATGACTGGACCCTTCAGTGGCCAGTGCTGCGGGTACCTGTAGGCGCTGGGCGGGAGGTGCGGGTTCAGGGGATGCCCATCCTTCTCCCACCTGACATGGGGCTCAGGGGATCCCCAGGCATCACAGCCCAGCGTGGCCGGGTGCTGGGCCAGCAGGGTGAGGTTGGAGAGCCTGGAGGCGATGGTGGGAGGGACTGCGAAAGGACATGGTGGCAATAAGCAGAGGACAGCAGCATGTCATTGCACCAGTGAGAGCAGCCCAGCAGCAGTGGGTTGCAGGCAGGTGAGTCCAGGAGGGATCTGTCTGGCTCTCTTGCTTACCCAGGACATGGAGGTCCAGGCTTCGTCGGTCAGAACCGGCTGGGCTGGATGCCATGCAGAGGTAATGGCCTGAATCTTGGACCTGAATGGGGTCGATTTGCAGGGACCCACTGAGCAGGAGCTGCAGCCTGGGGAGGGAGATCAAGGGAGCCCCATGGTGGGACACACGGCTGAGAAGATGGTAAGTGCCATTGCAGCCAGATGTGACTGTCCACTGAGCTGGTGTGGGGACAGAGCACAACTTTTCAAGACGTGACAGTGCTAACTCTGCTCCAGACACACCAAAACAGCTATTGATGTGGGGGGTGGCTCTTGGTGCCGCCAGCCTGTAGAGCCTTGTACCTGTTGGTCCCACGGAGAGGCAGAAGCCGGCCATCCTTCCGCCACGTCACGCGGGGCACAGGCCACCCTTGTGCCTGGCACGGCAGCACCACCGAGCCATTCAGCAGCACCTTCACCTCCTCAGGGCCTGGCTCGATCTCCGGGGCCACTGTGGCAGCACCAATGAAAGCCAGAGACGGGGCTTAGCAGATGGAGAACATCAGCCCAGAACAGCACTGGGGCTGGGCACCATCCAACCCCCTTTCCCATCACCTTAGGATACCCCATAATACTGCACATCCCTGAACAAACAAGGATGGAGCCAGCATTTGCTGCCAGCCAAGCCCCATGGCAGGGCAGCACTCACCGTGAACTTGTACATGGACACGCAGGCCAGCATCCCCCAGCATGTTGGTGGCCCCAAGGGCATTGGTGGCCCTGCAGCAAAGGGGCTTGGTGGCCCCCCCAGCCATCCTCCCCGCCATCTGCTGCCCCCACGGCCTGGATCTGCAGGAAGCGCCCCTCGGCCAGGACCTGCCTGCGGGCATCCTCCTAACGCCCCCAGGATCCCCTATCAGTGACTCTCCCCACATTGCCTCCTACCACAAGACTAAGGAGGCCGGTGGAGGTGCACCCCAGCCCCTGCCCTGGGTCCCATCACATGTACCTGCAGTGGGGAGCCTTCCCAGAGCCACTCGATGTGGGGGGCTGGCACAGCATCCTTGGGGCACTCCAAGATGAGCTGCCCCCCTGCCACAGTGGTGATGCTGGGAGTCTCTCCAATGCTGGTGATGCTGAGAGGTGCTGTGGGATGTATGCCAGGTGGGTCAGGGGGTGCCATGCAGGTTGGGCACCCCCAAAACATGTCCCCATAAGCAATGCATAGCCCTCCAGTCTTCAGAACTGTCACACTGTGCTTCAGAGTCTGTTTTGGGGTCTTACAGCCCCCACTGCTCTCCCCATCCACCCCCTCCAGTGATCCCAAAGAGGGATGCGGGGGATGCTCTGGTTCTCTGCTCCCCCAGATCTCTGACGACCCCCAAGTCCCCTCCTCACTGCACTGCTGGGGTCACACTACCTTGGATGCTGACGTGGAAGCTCCTGCTGTCCTCCCGCTAGCAGCCAGGCAGGTGTACAAGCCAGCGTCGGCCACCTACAGAGAGCCAGGAGAGGGAAAAATTGAGGCATGAAAATAAAATGGAGATGTAGAAAAGAAAGAAGAGCCCCTACCTTAGTGTTCTCGATGTGGAGGGTGCTCTCATTCCCCAACAGGAGCCAGGGCCCTGCCAGGAGCCGTCCATCCTTCTCCCAGGTGACAGAGGGGACAGGGACACCCGTCACCACACACATCAGCTCTAACGGGGTGCCCACGGCGATGGACATCTCAGTGGGATGGGACGCATCCTCGATGCGGGGTGGCTCTGCAAGGCATGCAGTGAGGTGTGTGGGCTCATCCCCTGGCTGCTTCCAAAAAATTGGCTAAGCTGCCCCTTCCAAACCCCAAGAGGATCAGACACACACCCATCACCAGAAGGTGGAAGGCTTTGCTGGCCTCCCCCACCTCGTTTGCTGCCAGGCAGGAGTACACCCCCGCATTGTCCGGCCCCACGGCCACCAGGTTTAGCCGCGGGCTACCAGGCACCCAGTTGCCCTGCCGTGCCAGGGGCTTGCCGTCCTTCAGCCAGGTCACCTCCGGTGTTGGGGACCCAGTGGCTTCGCAGGTAAAAGTCACATTGGAGCCCTCAGCCACCATCTGCTCCTCGCTGCTCTCAGGGCTCTCCAGGACAGGGGGCACTGTGAAGGGAAGGGTTCCCTTTAGGAGGGCTGTGGGAGCAAAGCTGGGTCCCCAGGCAGTGGGGACAGGTTTGGCAGCTCCCTGATGTCCTGTGAGCACCCAGGCATGACTCAGCCTCCCTGCAGGGTGCTCTAGGACTGCTTTCAGGCTGGTCCTGCCTCCCTCCATCTTCTCCAAGCCCACCCTAGCAGCCAAGGGACGGCTTAGGACCCTGCTTTGAAACAGGGCTGTAGAGCACAATATAGGCTCTGCCAGCAAAATTGGGGTGCCCAGGTGCCCCCTGCTCTGCTGTCCCCAACCCCTTGCTGCCCCATACCCCGTATCTGCAGGACGAAGCTGCGATCGGCCACCCCTGCCCGGCTGGAGGCGATGCAGGTGTAGAGCCCAGCGTCAGAGACCTGTGCCTGGAAGATCCTATCCCATGGAGCAGGGGACAGGCATGGAGAGGAGATGTCACCTCTGGGTCCTCCCCAGTCCCCCAAGGTCTCCACACTGACACACAGCCACCCCAGGGTGCAGCTGTGGCCATCCCGACACACAAACCTGGGTACCAAGCCCCAGGACCTGCGGCCAAACATGACTCCAGGGTCACTTCTTACCGGAGAACGTGCCCCGACGAGAGCAGGGTGACGCGGGGGGACAGGCGCAGGGGCAGCCCGTCCTTCAGCCAGCTCACATGCAGTGGAGGGGACCCCCGTGCCTGGCACTCCAGCGTCACCACTGAGGACAGGACTCCACGGACCACATCTGAGTCATCAGCACTTCTCTCGATGGCGGGGGGGACTGGGTGAGGGGACAGAGGGGATGAAAGTCTGTGGGGGGCAGGTGGCCCTGGTGCTTCCCCACGGGTCCCAGCCCTGCTCACCCAGCACGTTCAGAGTGTGCAGCCGTGCATCTTCACCCACGCTGTTTTGGGCCAGGCAGGTGTATGCCCCAGCATCAGCGGTTTGGAGCCCCTCCAGGAGCAGGGAGCTGCCATCCGGGGACATCCTGTGTGGGGACAGTGGGACAGTGACCCGTGTGTCCATCCCTGATGTGCCCATGGGGTAGAGATGCACCCAGGATGACATCTCTCAGCAAACAGTTTGCATATGGGGAAACCGAGGCACGAACAGGGCTGTGCCTTTGCTTGTCCATGGATTGGTGTCCCCTCACCCCAAGACTCACCGGGCGCGTGAAGGGGGCTGCAGCCTGAGGGGCTGCCCGTCCTTCAGCCAGGAGATGTGAGGGGTGGGCTGCCCCTCCGCCTCACACTCCAGCCTCACGCCCCTGCCCTCCAGCACACTGTGCTCGCTGGGAATGCCTGCACTGGTGATCCGGGGTGCCACTGCATTGGGAAGAGAAGGAGGCTGACGAAGAGGAGGGTGAGGAAGAGCTCGCAGGGACTCCCATAGCCCTGGGGAAGTCCTACCTCGCACCAGCACTATGAAGTCCCTGCGTGTTGTGGTGGGCAGGCCCCGCACCAGGCAGGTGTATCGGCCCTGGTGGAGGGGCTGCAGGGGGCTGAGCTGGAGCTGTCCTCCCCCAAACACCAGGCCCTGTTCTGGGCTGCTTTCTGTGAGGAGATGGAGTGAAAAGCCCTCTCCAGGCATGTTGTCACACTTCCCCCTTCCCACCCCTGGCACCCAGGTCTGGGGACTTGGTTAAAGAGAAGGCTGTGATTCTGTGGAGCAGAATGTTTGGACCATGCTTTTCTAGAGCTTTGCAGGAGAAAACCACTAGTTTGGGAGGCAAATCCCCATCCCAGTAGGAACCCCGAGGGCTGGTGCCCAGGGAGCTCACCCCCACATCCCATCCCCACATGTCAGCACTCCATCCTCAAGAATGAATCTGAGGCCTCTTGAAAATGCGTCAGGAAAACACCAGCCCCTCTGCCTCCCCTCCTGTGGGGCCCTGCAGTTCTCTTGCAGCAGGGTTAGAAATGGGGAAGCTGAGGCAGAACTGCTTCAGAGGGGCAGCAGTGAAGCTCAGGATGACAGCCCAGCACAGCATCCCCCTGCACACATACCCAGAGGGCTCCCATCCTTCAGCCAGATGACAGAGGGTGCGGGCACACCGGTGACATGGCAGGTCAGGACAAGAGGGGTCCCCACGTCGGCGTCGAGTGTCTCCTGCTGCAGGTCCTGGATGTCTGGGGAGGAGAAGCAGGATGGGGTGTGTGGGCAGGAACATGAGAGTAGTGTTTGCTGTTGGCTCCTTGGGGCAGAGCCCTCACTGCACACCATGGACACTGAGGATGAAGCTCTTCTCGTCCCGGCCAGCTGCATTCAGCGCCACGCACGTGTAAATCCCCGAGCTGGAGAGCTGGAGGTGAGGGATTTGCAGCACCCCCGAGCCTGGAAAACGTGGAGAACAGGGAGTCAGGGCAGGTTAGAGCAGGAGCAGGTCCAGGCCACCACACTGTCAAGCTGGCCCAAGCCATACCTGGGGTGACAGTCACCTCCTCGCTGGGCTGCAGGACACGGCCATCCTTGTACCAGGAGATCTCTGCAGTGGGGTGGGACTGAACATCACACACCAGCGAGACGCTGCCATTGGTGATACCATCAATGCTTTCAGGGTTTGCACCCATGATCCGGGGTGGTTCTGCTCCAGCACGCACCAAAAGACAGTGCCAAAGGGGAACAGTCACCATGGAGGCAGTGCTGTCCCCCGAAGGAAACACACAGGAGCGTCTCGCCGGCTCAGACTGTGCCAGCACCTCAACCTCCTCGCATGGGGTGAATGTGACAGGCACGGGGGGACAGAGGCAGCCTCGGGGTTCAGGAGCCCTGGTGGACTTCATCTGGAGTGGGGGAGGAGGAGGAAGGAGGTAAATCAGTGACTTGGGGAAGGGTTTCTGGGGATCCCTTACCCTGCACAGTGAGGACAAAGTGTTTCTCGGCTGACCCAGCTGGGTTTTCAGCCACGCAGGTGTAGCTGCCAGTGTCATCTGCCTCCACTGAGGTCACCTGCAAAGGGAGACCAGAGCTCCACTGAGGGCTGCCCTGAGCCAGGGAACTGCTGGAGCTCTCACAGGGACCTCAGTGCCTGGCAAGACCATGGAGAGGAGGAGAGAAGGGTGACCCGTCCCCTCCATGCAGTGATTCCTATGTCCCCCCCAGCACAGCCACCCTGCCCAGGGCAGTGCCAACCTGCAGGACCGTGCCGCCCTCCAGGAGCTGATGCCGTGGGCCAACCACAATAGGGACATCGTTCCAGAGCCAGGACACTGCAGGCACCGGGTGTCCGGTGGCTTCACACTCAAAGCGAATGGTACCATTGATGGTGGCCATCACCTCCTCATCCAAGTCCTCCGTGTCACCATGGATGGCTGGGGCGGCTGCAAGCAGGGGGTTAGGGGGCTGCCACCCACCTCCATCTACCACCCTCCCCAGCCCCGCACTCACCCAGCACTTCCAGCTCGTAGTGCAGGCGGTCTTGTCCCGCCGCATTGGCTGCCTCGCAGGTGTACCTGCCTGCGTCCTCCTCCCGCACCGCCCGCAGCCGCAGCATCCGGCCCCCTGCAGTGCAGGGCACGTTTGGGGCAGGGAACATCTCCACAGGGTCCCCTCCAACCTCCCACTTGAACCCCATAGCCCCAGTGACATCGTCTTGCTCCTGCAGGTCCCATGGGTGCTGCATGTGCTGGCAGGGGGAAGGGGACAGGATCCACCCCCCCACATTATGGATGCTCTCAACCCACAGAACTGCTGTAGGACCCCCCAAACCCCACACCAGGGGTCCATGCCCATTACCTAGCAGCATTAGCACTCCTGGGCCAGGGGAGAGGGGCTCCCCATCCTTGTACCAGGTGAGCCGGGGGGGTGGGATGGCGTTGGTGTCACAGTAGAGTGAGGTGGGCTGGTCAAGGACAGCCTGGCGGTACTCTGTCACCTCCCCATCCTCATCTTCTTCCTGGTAGAAGATCTCAAGGGCTTCATTGGAGCTGGTCTGCTGCTGGAAGAGGGGTGGCACTGCGGGGACAGGCTGCAATCAGCTGTGGAGAAGGGGGACTCACACCCCTGGGTGCAACCAGAGCATCTGCCCAGGCCTGACCAAGGCCAAGGCAATGATTGCTTTCCAGCAGATAAAAACCCTCTCCCTGCTCAGCCTTGCTCTGGTCCCACAAGGGCCCCCACCAAAGATCCCTCCTCTTGCTGAGACACCCACTGCTCCAGACACCCAGGGCTCACCTTGGACATGCACAATGAAGTCCCTGTCATCTTCACCCACGTCGTTGGTGGCCACACAGGTGTAGTGCCCCGAATCTGAGACACCAGCTGGTTTGATCTGAAGGACCTGTCCCTTGTGGAGAATCTGGAGGTGGCCAGTGCTTTCCAGGAGCTGCACAAGGACCCCAGCCCCAAGGCAGGGAAGAAACAGGACAGCAGGAGGATCACACACCCAGGACTGGGATGGGGCCAAGACAGCCATGTAAAGGGTATCTTCCCACTTCCCAAAACCAGCAGCTCCTCCCTGGTTGTAGTTAGGGCCTTACCTGCTCATCCTTGTACCACTGGATGGTTGGCTTGGGCACAGCCCAGGTCTCGCACTCCAGGGTCACGGTGCTGTTGACCCTGGCTTTTACCTCTTTCATGGCAAATTCCTCCGAAGAGTCATCTCTGGCAATCCAAGGAGGGACTAGGGTGGAGATATGACACAGCTGGGATGAGACAAGAGCCCCCAAAGCTCTTGCTCTGTCATAATCAGCGACAGGAGCAAGAGGTGCAGATCCCCAGGGTAAAGGCACGAGAAGGAAAGGAAGGGACACTGGCGCAGTTACAGTGGCGGTGTCACTGCAGGAATTAGGAAGGACATAGAGAAGTCCCGCACCCAGGACCTTCACAGAGTAGCTCTTCATGGCCTCCCCATCTTCATTAGCCACAATGCAGCTGTACGTGCCCGTGTCCTCTTCCTGGGCATTCAGGATCTGCAGACCATGGCCACCTGGGCAAAAGGGGTCTCCTCAGAGGGTTGCTACTCTCAGCCATGGGTGTCTACCCCCATGCAGCACAAGAAGGCACCTTAAAGGGCCTGTTGATCACCTGCAAACTCTTCTAGAGCCCAGCTTCCAGGCTTATGAAAACCAGCCCTGTCTCACTGATGCTGCCAAGGAGGCTTTAGCTGTAACCAGGGGATGCAGAACATGGAAGAGCAGCATCTGCCTGATGGCCTGAGCCCCTAAGCTTCTGCAGGACCATGACTTTTCACCATCCCACTGCCCTGAATCACAGTCAGGCCCAGAAAAGGCCTCACTCCCACTCCCCCCAGCATGGAGCAAGAGGCCACAACAGTCATGCAGACAGCAGACATTAGCATGGTACCAGGGAATAGGTGGATGTTTCTAGACATCTTGAGGGGAACCTCGTCCTTGAGCCAGGTGATGTTGGGAGATGGATAGGCCAGAGCCTCACAGACCAGGGAGATGGGGTTGTTGATGATCACTGTTACTTCCTCAGTGGTGGCATCGTGGGCATCTCCAGCAAAGGCAGGACTGGCTGCAGAGATGTGTTTGCATGGCATCATCATTAGCATCCACTTAGGCTCTCCGATGCTTGATTTCCCCACCACATAGCATGATCTATGTTCAGGGCACTGGATTTGACCACAGCAAGTGAAATGCACAGCACAAGCCCAGCTTCAGACTCTGCCTTGTGTTACTGCCCTCCAAAAACACAGAGGACACAGAAAGACATGCTTGCCCTTCCCATCAGCCACCATCAGAGATGGATCCTGCACTAGATGGGCCCTTTAAGTTCCTTCAAGAGGTCTCCTGAGGGCTTTCTGGCAGGTCCAGGACATGATGCTATGCTGCTGGCTGTAGGGTTAAGGGTTCCTCACCACCTACTTGGGGCAGGCAATTAAAAAGCTCTCTTGGTCCTGAGATTCTGCTTCTCATACCTGAAACATCTAGCAGGTAGTGCTTGGTTTGACTCCCCACAGAGCTGGACACCACACAGGAATAGCGACCAGCATCAGAGAGGGATGCTCGGGGAATGTGGAGCATGGAGCCATCAAGGGAGGTGGAGAAGGTGTCTTCATTGGGCAGAGGGTGTCCATTTTTCAGCCAGGCGATCTTGGGCTGGGGGTTGCCTGCATGGGGTGGAAAACAGATTTTTTTGGCCATCGTGTAAAGTTTTTCCATGTGTGTGCACAGCCCAGCTGGGGTCACCGTGACTGAGCTTTTCTGGGAAGCAGGGACATCAGTCCAAATCCAAAGTTATCACGATCTGGATCAGGCTTTTACAGGCTGCTGGATAAGCCAGCAAGAAAAAAGAAAACTGTCCTGAGTAGGAGGTGATTAATTATTCCCATCACTAAAAAAGAAACCAGATTAGAGGAGTTTTAGCTCCATTTGGGAAAGATTAGCACTTACGTCGTGGAACAAGCTCCTCGCGTGGGCCCGGCATTTCCTGAACAGCCCAACTGCAAAGCCAGAAACTATCCCAAAAAACCTCTTCAGCCAATTTCAGCTATTGTCATGTCATCAACTGGTGCTGTCCGTTTGCGCCACACCCCAAAGGGAGGCTCGGGTCTCTAAGCCCCATCTCCCACCTGCTCACGCCTCCTCTGCTCCCCGTGTGATGCTCACCTGCAGCCAGGCAGGACATGGTGGCAGGGTGACCCTCGGGCACTTTGATGGTCTCTTCTTCATCAGCGTTCTCGATGTGGGGAGGAACTAGGGACACAAGCCACCAAGGACCTCAGCAGCTGGCCAGCTATGCCGAGCCTCCAAGCCCACATGCCAAGGCATGAAGGACTCAGCACTGCAGCTCCCACCATGCCCAGTCTTAACTCATGACTCTCCCTGCAAGGATGAAGCTATGAAATCCCACCAGGAGTCCTGCAGCAGAAGGACAACCCCTCCTTACCTAGGACCTCCACGTGGAAATGCCTCCTGGCCTCCCCAGCTACATTGCTGGCCAGGCAGGAATAGTGGCCACCATCCTGGGCTTGTGCACGGGGGAGCCTCAGCACCCAGCCCCCTGTAAGGATGGAGCAGAGAGGTCTCAGGGTCCTGATCCAGGCACCAGCCCATCCCAGCGGTGCTCCTGAGCTCTGCCACATTTACACCCATAAGTGTTGGGGCAAAACGTGTTCCCAAAGCTCCCACCTCTCACAGAGTCCATGCCTCATTCCTGACCTGAAAGCACATGTGTGTGCTCACTGGGGGTGATGGGAGAACCATGCCAGAACCAGGTGACTTTGGGCAGGGGAATGCCGGTGGCCTCGCAGGTCAGTGTCAGGGCTCCATGCAGAGAGATGCTGACATTGGTAGTTGATCCTGATGCTTGAATAAATTCAGGAGGAACTGGGGACACAGAAAAGGACAGATACTCATTTGCTAAGCAGTCACCAAGACAGCAGAGGAGCAAGGTAAACTGAGTAAACCCAGCTCGTTCCCATCCTCCTGCCTGTACAGCTTGAGGACACGAGCCCAGAAGGACCATAAGCATCATCTGAAGTTGTCAACTTTGAAGCTGTCATGGGACAGGTGACCTACAGAAAGTATGCGCTACCTAACTGCACCCCCAAGCCCATGCTTACAGGTGTGACACCAAGCTGGCCACACACTCTAAGCCACCTCACGCCTTTTCTAGCTCAAGTGCTTAGTACCTTGACCCATGAGGTTTTCTCAAGTCCTTGGAAAGTAGGTGACTTGATGAAGTGTGAGATGGTCTGCTCTGATGACCCTGGAAAGAAACTCCTGCCTGGTGGAGCCAATATGCCTGGAGCATCCCACTTCTGACCCAAGGTCTTTAATGTGCTGGGTGGTCCAAGACCTCCATGTGGTCTTACGCTCTCCATACTTGTGCTGTGCGACACCACCACCCTCCTGAGCTTGCCCGCATCCATACCCCCCCAGCCACCAACCCTGTCCCACACCCCTACCATGAACCGCAAGGTCAAACTCTCTTCGCTCCTGCCCTGCTGCATTTGCCACCAGGCAAGCGTAGCGTCCTGCATGGGCCACTTCAGCCTTGGGAATGCGCAGCCGCCTGCCCTGCTCCATAAGCAGGAGCCCATCCTCGCCAGCCACAGGCTGCCCATCCTTCACCCATGTCACCATGGGCGGTGGCGTCCCCATGGCCTCGCACTCCAGAACTGTCTCGCCAGCCTTGACAACAGAAACCTTCCTTGGGGCTTTGCTGCTGCTCTGGATCCTCGGCAGTGCTGTGGGCAAAGAGGTCACAGAGTGGATGTGGTGCTGTAGTAACCCCCTTGGCCATATGGCAGTGGATATACATACACCATCGATCTGGACAGCAGCAACAAGTAGGCAAAGCAAATACGAGCAAGTGCAACCAGTGCAGTTGGGCTGCTGGAGTGAAAATCAGCTCAGAGCCAAGAGGAAAGCTGGAGGAGCAAAGCTAGCCCAGCATCCTTTCTCAGACACCCAAGGCAGCAGGCAATGACTGTGAGTTTTGGGTCCAGCTGGACCTTGCATTGAGAGAGATCACAGCAACTTCAGGGACCTCCACAGGTCCCCTGTGTCTTTGGGGCTCCTCAGCTCACCATGCACCTCCAGGTGATGCTCCTTGTTGCTCC